>NW_007732896.1:0-7506 GCF_000696425.1 Galeopterus variegatus | reverse complement strand
GGGAGCGCCACCGCGCTTTCCAAGCGGCGCACTATAGCAGTGCGCCACCGGGCCGGCCCCAAGGTAGACATTTTCATGGCTCAAAATTACCACAGCTCCTATGTCACTAGAGAATCCCTGCAGATGTACAGACCTCTTTCACCAAAAGGCTCCATGCACTCCTTCCCTCTGGGCTAGGAATGAAATGTCTGCCATAAGGACATCTCCTGCACCCTGCATACGATACACTGTGATCTCACTCCATCACCTTGTAGATGAACTCCCTGGAAGACGGTTTCCAATACGTAACACTGTTTCTTCAGGTTGCATTTGTTCCTCAACTTGTTTTAATACAGTGTCTGCCCCATTACTGTTCTGAAATGATTCTAACAAAGGTCACCCATGGCAGCTCACATGGGAAGGGTCAGATTACACGCATCGTTTTCAGTCCTCGTCCTGTTTCACCTCCTTCTTGCACTTCTCTCCTTCTCTGACTTATGTGACACCAAGTTGCTCCTTTACTGTTCAAGGTCCCTTCACTGTTCTCTGGCTGGGCCTGCCTTGGCTGTTTGTCGGCTTTTAGCCTGCCACCCACACCACACGTGTCAGCCTTCTGCTGTCGTTCTGCCAAGCTGACTCTCCTGTCTCTCATGTTCTTGGTTCTGAGACCAAATGTCATCGGCACCTGTATTTTCAGCCAAGACTAGGGCATTTATGAATTGTAATCCCTGAAATTATATCTTCTATATGTCATAATTCAACATAAAAACAGTACTATTTAAGGAAGTTTAACAGAGTTCTTACAATTTCCATGATGCTGATGCTTTTTTTGAAAAATAACGTATCTTTATTTTTCAAAATCTTTTTTTCATACTTTTGCTACCCTAATTTTACTAAAGTCCTATGTTGGTCATATTGAAGGGTAATCCAACACTGTCCTTACCACCATGTATCTCTGATCCTTTGCATATCTTATTCTTAGGTTGTCATGACCCCTTCTTGCTCCAGCTACCCTTCCCCCAAATAACTCAGAAAGACAAATGGGACTTGTTATGCAACCGATATAGGAATCTCATTCTATTTTGCTTTTCTACCCACTCTTTCTCTTCTTTCTTTGTTCTTATTTGAAGTTTACCATCTTGTATACTATGGGCAGTTCCTCTCTTCCCAGTCTCATCTGATTTCTCTTCTTCACACTATCCCCTTCTTTCATGAGTTTCGTTGATGCAGCATTTGAAATTACTGGAATGTGGCAAGTCCTCCTGACTTCAGGCCTTTGCCAATGCTGTTCCCCCTTCCTGGAACACTCTTGCTCTTCCCTTCACCTGACTAACCCCTGGTGATCACACAGATCTCAGCTTACCGCCATTTCCTCCAGGGAACCTCTCCTGAGCCCTTAGATAAGGGGGAATTCATTTGCTGAATGTTACCCAGCCCTTCTCACCTCTTCTTCGTAATTCCCAATGCACTTGTCATGGCTCGTTTAATGTCTCATAAAATACGTGAGAGCAGATGCTGTTTCTGTCTTTTGCAAGGCTGTATTCCCAATGCCTAACATTCTTTTCATTACTATAAATATATGTTGAATTGAGCAGATGAGATATAAATAATAAAATTGGAAAAATCCTACTTTATTTTTCCTGACACAATTCAAATGTTATCTTTTTATGAAACTGCTTCCCCCACCCCTAACAAAAACATTCTTCTCTTATAGATCTTACATATTCCATTATGTTTGTTTGGAAGTCAACTAGCAAAAATGTCAAGGAGACAAGGGAAGAGACATGAGAGACAAGGAAAGACTGAGGAACCATCACAGAATGGAGGGAATTAAGGAGACATGATGTCTAAATGCAGTATGGGTTTCTGGAGTGAATCCAAGAACACTAGAAGGATATTAGTGGAAAACTGGTGCAACAAATAAAACATGTAGTTTAGTTAATAGTATTGTACCAAGGTCAATTTCTTAGTTTTGATAATTGGTATAAAGGTTATGTGTGATATCAACATTACGGCAAGCTGGGTGAAGGGTATATAGGAACCTTTTATATAATTTTTGAAACTTTTCTTAAAGTCTTAAAGTATTTCAAAACAAAGAGTTAAAAAGAAAAGTCAGTTAGGAGCTTTCTGTAGACAGAGATTATGTCTTGAAATTTAGATTCCTAGCCTCTAACAGTGTCCAGCCTAGTAGGTACTCAGTAAACAAAATTAATTTACCCTTGCTTACTCCTGCTTTGGTTATTTGCAGTCTGTGTTTTCTCTGTCCCTTCCTGCCTTACCTAGCAACAGTTCGGCTCCTTTAGGGAGGATCTGGTCCCAGAGTGCATGTGTTTGAGAGGCCAGCATCCTGCCTTTTGGTGGCAGTGATACTATACTACGTATATCCTGTGTATTGGTAATTTGCTTCTATCAGATGTGAGGGTAATAAAGAAGAGATATGCTGGAGAAAAATGGACTAAAAAAATGAGAGATCTGATCTCTTTCTATGTTGATTTTAAGTGATACATATTTTACCTTTAAAACTAAAATTTTTATTATTCATGTGTCAAGATAGTCCAGTCAGATTCCCAATTGAGCATCTTTTTCTTTTTCTAATGATTTAATACATCCTTTTTTGTTTTACATGTTGAGGGCTGACCACCTTTTCACTAATAGGATCTCTTATCAAATTTTGTGCAGAAAATGTCCCTCTAAAATGTCTTAAACATATAAAAGAATATCTTTATCCTAGCACATTATGATAGAAATCTAAAACCCTAGGGTTTTAGTAAGATAACTTGTAAAAGTTGAAAAAATAAGTTTACAATCTCAGAAGTCTTTGTAAAAACTTCCCTGAGCTTTTTAAATAACATTCTAAACTTGTTTCATCACTTTAAAATGACTGTATGAAGGCACATGTAATTAATAAAAGCTATAATAAGACTTAATCAGCTGAAAATTTAAGAAAGACTTTCCAAAGGTCAAATCCTTTATAGAAATTTAGAGTCAATGTGTATTTTCCTCTTGATTTGCAATTCCTGTTGAAAACACATAGTATTCCATTTCAATCATAACTAGGCTGTCATTTGCTCTCATGAACCATGTACTACAAACAACAGAGTTAAGGTTGTCTCAGCAAAGAAAAGTCCCTCTTGTCTGTTTCTCAGTATCTTCCCCTAGGGGCTTCTGCTTTGCACAGCTACCTACCTTTGTATTTCTGTGGCATCTATCATCTCTGTATCTAGGCGCTCACACCTCACAAACACAAACATCCACATACGAAAAGTGTGGAGCTTAAAGCAGAGGCTTCCTACCATGAACATTTTTATAAGCAAGAACAAGGCAACTTGCTACACCCTTGTTCCTTTAGCATAAAATACAGGTAACTGGATGGGGCAATTTCAAGTAGAATTCAAAGATAAAGGGACACAGAGAGCCCCAGTTTTCCTATGTATTGCAATTTTGAAAATGGTTACTGAATGGCACCTACTTTGTGAGGTATCACAAATGTTTTGCAGGGTCAATATGTGCAGAGACTCAGTAATTTTTGCTGTATCTAAGGACTTGTAATGGGGAAATCTCCTTTCTTGAGTACACTGCAGAAGTGGCCTACCTTCTAAACTCTCTTTTGCTTTATCATCAAAAAGATAAATAAAAACCAATTTTACATTTCAACAGGCTTTCTATGTTTAAAGGAGTAGGGCTTCCATACAAAAAGAACTAAATACATAAAGAAATCCCTAATTACATGTATCTTTTAGGCACAATCTTAGAATATATATTTCCAGCATTCCATACAAGTTCTTTACTTTTATTATTTTAATTCATAATTGAACACACCATCAACTAGCTCTCAGATCAACCGATTTTCCATTTGTGATCCTTATTTCATATCATTAGGACTAATTAATACTTTTATGACTTATATTTTTGCATGCAATTTTATTCAACAACAAAGAAAAGTTGCTGAAATACTCAAGCACTGCTGCTCACTTCAAGATGGTGTCACTGTCTAAACTTAAGTGCTGACCAGCAGGCAGGGCAGCACTACCATACAGTGGTTTGAAATATCTGTTCAATAAGCAATGTGCAAAAGTCTGGTTTATAGAAAAGTTGAAGACATCTCTACTGAGATTGTACCACAGTGCCCTCTAGCCCATGTAGCAGGAAGAAAAATGTTTCTACCATACAGTGGTTTGAAATATCTGTTCAATAAGCAATGTGCAAAAGTCTGGTTTATAGAAAGGTTGAAGACATCTCTACTGAGATTGTACCACAGTGCCCTCTAGCCCATGTAGCAGGAAGAAAAATGTTTCTCCTCACTACTGTTCATTACTAGTGGTATATTATTTGTTATATAAGGGGTATTAATCTTCTATTTAATACTCCCTAAAATGCTTCTTTTATAGCAGACATAAAGTTGCTTTCTTGAAGAGTCAGTGCCCTCTTGCAGAAGAAATATCCAGAATCTTAACGTGTCAACAGGTGCAGAAGCACAGCACTGCTGTGTCCAGGGGCTACATCTTTTAAGCAGTACCTTGGTTGAGTAAAAGTAGAGAAGAGCTCAACTTCCCACCTCTCTTCCCCATCCCCCATCAGAAAGCAGCAATCCATATACTCTATCCTTGAGCGTGGCAAAGGCAGGTGTCTTTGGTGTTATCTAATTATCATTGATCCCTTACTTTTTATTGTCTGTTACCCACATTCTTTCCCTTCATATATCATTTTGGGAAAGAAAACGATCTGTAGATTTAAGCCTTCCTGTCCATGTTGACTTAAGCTCAATCAGTAGGCTTTAAAGAAAAAAATTTAGTATTTCCTAGAATCTTCCTTTGATTACTTGATGTCTATGGTTTTCTTCCCCACCTCCTGTTCAAAGAAAAACCTCCCAAAAGTAAAAATTTAGCCCCAAGAATTTTATTAAGCAAGGTCCACGATATATTTTTTCAGAGATTTTTAAAATATAGAGGGTCTTTATATTTCTTTAAAGTCTCCAAATTGTAGAAGTAGGTGAACAGTAGAACATAATTTATTCTGCTCTGTCACTAAATAACCTTGGAAGTTTTTTAAAAAGCAGTCTCTTTCCTGATTATAGAAACCATTTAATGGGGAAAAGTACTCCTGAGGTATTGCAGTACATAGACTTTCTAACTTAAAAAAATATAGTGCATCACATTTACACTCTGCCATAAAGTACTATAATGAATAATTAAAATAGAACTAGAATTGTCAAAATAAAAGATAACTAGGGATTGTGGTGCAGCACTCTGAATTTTTTTAATGGTTTTTTCGCTTGTTGATTTGCATAGCATAGTAATAGGCAAAGGATTTCCCAGTCATTAATTGTGAATTAACAAGAAAGTATTTTAATGGGTATATTGGTCTTATTTCAGAATTTGGCCAATTATTTTATTTTATTTTTTATTTTTGGCAGCTGACTTGTATAGTGATTGAACTCTGGACCTTGGTGTTATCAGCACCATACTCTAACCAACTGAGCTAACTGGCCAGCCAGGCCAATTATTTAATTCTATACCTTTCTCTTGTATTTATCCTAAAAAAACTTAAGTATTTGTATAAGTAATATATATTTAAAGGTAAACAGATCAGAACTCCATGGTCTGAAAAATGAAGTTCGCAATTAATCTTTACATAGATGTAAAGCTTTCCCTAGTGCTTGATTCTGAGCATTGAATGAGCATTTCAGACAGAGAAGATGTATCTTTACTGTTAAATAATTCAAAAACAGTGACAACAATATACATTTAAGGGTCTTTATGTTTCATTTTGAAATACAAGGTCCTTAAAGCAACAACATCAATATTTCTCTGTTTATACCCAAATATACAAAATGATTTCTAAATGAATTTTTCTAGAAGACTGTCACTATTTCCTGTATTAGATCATTGGTGAAGAAAACTCCAGTTCACTTGTAGTCTCTCCCTGTGTCTCTTTTGCAACATTCCAAAATGAGCTGGTGACTTCAACTTTGAGCTGATGAATGGAACTGGCGGTTTTCACAAGTTGTTTCCTAGTCCTGGAGCAAAAGACTGGGTATAGGATGAAGACTGCTGAATAACATCTGGGAGCCTGCTCAGGTGACCTGAGCTTTGAAGCTGGTGTTGTTCACATATCTCTGCACCTTCCCAGAGTCCTTGCCTGAAATCATCCCTTAGGCCAACTGTTTTTTTGGAGGTCTGTGCGTCATGTCACATTGTGAAAGAAAAAAAGTTTATCCATGTCTATGCTCCTCTAACCTCATCTAACATTCTCATCTAACCTCACAATGTATTGATATGATTAAATTGTGCTAAATATGTGAACCTAAATCCGAAGCAATAAATAGTTGAGAGTGAGAAAGAGGGTTGAGGTAGAAAGGTGGGATAAAGGGAGAGATTCTGACATTTGTTGAATATCTACTAAGTGCCAGGTGCTTGATGTGTGTTATCTCATTGAATCATTGCAACATCATTGTAAGGAACTAGTTTCCCAGTTTTGCATGTGAAACATGTTAGTTGCTTTCCCAGTATTACCCTTGCCCAGTGAATTATAGATCCCGGATTCCAAACCAGGTATTTCTGGCTGCAAAGCTCATGCTTTCTACACATATGCACATGCTCAGGAGAATTATCTCAGAAAGCAGTAGTTATTTTTGTTGTTGAATGCACTGCAGTTTTTTTTTTATTTTGTCAATATACAATGTGGTTGAATATTATGACCCATCACCGAAACCTCCCTCCCTCCTCCTGCACTGCAGTTTTGAGAAAGCTTTATGTATGGCTCTTCTCCCCAAACATTACAGTACAATTGGGAAACATTAAATGGGTCTTTTTTTCATTATTGTAGTGATAAGATAGCAAGGGAAATAAGAAGAGCAGGTCTTTGCTCTTTTTGCTGCTCTCTGTCTCTTGCCTGACACCAGCCTTTCCTCAGACCAGCATGAGACTTGGACCTGTGGTTTAGGTGTCATTTGCAGGGCAATAAATCCCAGGTAAAGAGTCTCAGTTTCTGGTTGTAAAGGTCAATCCTGACTTACTAAGATTTTCCTGACATAGCCTTGAGTTCAAGTGCTTTTATTATTTTCTATAAAAGCAATCTCTTAAATATGTGCCATCTTCCTTTGCAAGGCTACTCTATACCTTTGCAAGCAAGAAAATCCCTTGTCAAACCATATAACCTGATTTTCCCATTTAGAGGGTCTCAGGAAGCATAAGCACAACTGAGTGAAATACAGAAGGCCTCCCTTTCCACCAGATGTGTCACCCACGTGGTGGTCAAGTGAAGCCATTCATTGTGCCAGCAAGAGTGACAAGTCTTCCGCCGGATTCTGCTTTCACTTTTTCTTTTGTCTTGCTTAAAATAACTGAGCTTTATGTTTTCTTTTTCCTCATCATGTGAAATTGCAGATGTTTACTAGTTTTATTCTTTTTTTTGTTGAACTAACTCCCCATCTAATGGACGGTTTTTGTTTTCAAAACAAAGCTCTCGGGGCCGGCCCGGTGGCGCACTGCGCTAGTGCGCCGCTTGGGAAGTGCGGTGGCGCTCCCG
>NW_007732895.1:103367-120822 GCF_000696425.1 Galeopterus variegatus | reverse complement strand
AAAAAAAAAAAATCCTGCAGTAGAGGAATGCTCATTGACACAGGAGAATGTTCACGGTATGTTAAGTGAGAGAAGCAGACCCTGCCAGCTGCTGTTCCCCCTGCTGCTGCTCAGGCTAACCCCTGCTTGCATCCTACAATTGAGCCATATCAAACCTCTTACGGTCCCCCAAATGCCCCGGGCTTTCTCTCTTCTTGAGCGTTTGCACTTGCTGGTCCCTCTGCCTGGAATTCACTTCCCATCTGCTCCCTTGTCATTCTCTTTCAACCTGGCTAACTCAGGTTCAGCCTCAGGTCTCAGCTGAACTGTGTCTTCCTTCAGGAAGTTCTCTCAGGCCCCTGGGCTGGGGCACGGTCCCTCCTCTGTACTCTCACAGCCCTGTGGGTCCCCCATCATGGCACTGGTCACACTTGTGACTGGCCATTTAATGGTCTGCCTCCTATATTTCACTCCAGAAGATGAGGACAGACTTGTCTTCCTGGCCATTGTTTTCTCAGTGTCTGCTCTCATACGAGGCATATCCTAGAATAAAGCCAGACTCCTTTTCATGTTCTACAAGGCCTGGCATGATCTGGCTAGTGGCTACTTCAGCTTATCTCCTCTAATTTTTCTCACTCACTCTGCTCCAACCATGATATGCATGGTGTCCCCCGAGTTTTATGTATTAGAAACTTGGTCCCCACTGTGACTGTTAAGAGGGTGGGAAATCCTGTTATGGTCATTGAAAGGTGGGGCCATGAAGACATGATTGTTTTGTAGGACTGTGCCTAGTGCATGGATTAAAAATGGTGGTCAAGTGCATGGTTCTGAGGGCTTAAAAAGGAGAGTGTATGAGGAACTATCTCTCTCTGCTCTGCCATTTCCTACCATGTAAGACCCCTAGTTGCTGTCAAGCCACAACCAAAGGAGGCCCTCACCATAAGTATTCGCTGGACTTTGAACTTCCCAGCCTCCAAAACTGTAAGCAATAAATTTCATTTTCTTATGAATTACCCAGTTCCAGGTATTGTGTTATAAACAACAGAAACGGACTAATACAAGCCACATAGGGCTTCTAGATGGTTCTCCACCATGACAAATGCATTCCTGTCTCAGGACCTTTGCGTCTGCTGTTTCCTCTGCCTAGAATGAATGACCAAGTGATGAAGACCTGATCTTGGAGCTCAAAGAGCTCATACTCTGGTGGGGAAGGCAGACACATCAACCGGCCCTCCTCTGGCCCTGGTCTCCTCACTTGTAATATGGAGGTGACCCTAAGCCAGTCTCCCTCTCCTCCGCCTCACCCCCCTTGCTGGTCCTTGTGAGAGTCTCACGAGGCCTGGGTGGAGTCTGTTTGGTAAAACATGCAGGCAGAGCAGATGTGAATGGTGGCTGCTATAAATGGCATTGAGAGCTGGGGACCCAGTTTCCTGATGGACCGGGGAAGGCTGGGGCAGGGAAGAAGGGGGCAAAGGTGGCTGTTTCCCACTGTACCCCAGGCTGGGCCTGGCTAGGTTTGCCAGACTTTGCTCTGAGATCATTGCCACCAGGTGCAGTCTGGCCTTTAGCAGGGAGCAGCTGGAGCTGTGCTGGGCTTCTATGGGTCAGGCATCTGCCGACTGCTTATCTAGCCTTCCTGAGCTGGGCGGGCCTGGGGCAGGCTGCAGGGGACTATCAGCCCTGGTGCCTTTCCCTTTGTGACTTGCTCTCTCCGTGGGAGCAGCCCCAGAGAGCAGTGGAATGCCAGAGGTTCCAAACTATCTGTTCTTGGATGCTCCCTCTGCCCTTTTTGCTCGTTCCTGGCTCCCTTGGTGCTTAAGGGAGTGTTTAAGGTTGTCTATCTATACAATAGACTATTATTCCTTCCTTAAAAAGGAAGGAAATTCTGATCTATGCCACAACGTGGAGGGACCTTGAGGACATTATGCTAAGTGAAACAAGTCAGTCACAAAAAGACAAATACTGCGTGATTCCACTTACATGAGTCCCCAGAGCAGTCAAATTCACAGAAAGTGGAAGGGTGGCTGCCAGTGGCTTGGAGAAGGGGAATGGCAAGTTGTTTAACAGGTACAGAGCTGCAGTTTTGCAAGATGAAAAAGTCTGGAGATCTGTTATATAGCAATGTGAATATACACAACCCTATTGAACTGTATGTACACTTGACCATGGTTAAGATGGTATATTTTAGGTTATGTGTATTTTACCACACCTAAAAATTACAAAGTAAATATTCTTAAATCTTCAACTATTATTGTGGATTCTATTTCTCTCTTTAATTCTGTCAGGTCTTGCTTCATGTATTTTGAAACTTTGTTATCAGGTACGGTATGTACAGAATTATAACTGCTGCAACTTCATGATGAATTGACCTACATTGATTCTAGATGAAATTAATATAATTCTCATATACACAGATTGAGATCCCCTAGTTCCAGCCATTTAGTGTGGCTCTAAAGTCAGAGTCTGATTATACCACCTGTATGCTATGTAACCTAGGCAAGTGATTTAATCTTTTTGAACCTTAGTTTCCTCATATTTAAACTGAGCTCCATAATTTTACCTATTTTCTGGGGTTGCCATAAAGGTTAAGCATACATAGCACCCAGCACAGAGCCTAGTACATACTAAGCACTCAACACTGTTAGCTGTTATTATCATCATCATCATCACATATGTATGGGTGTATGATAAATCTTTGGCATAATGGATGACGAAGACTTTGGAAGTCAAGACATAAAGAGGAATCTTTGAAGGAAGCCAGGCTGTCCTGGGCAAGGGCAAGACACTTCAGCATTGCCTTCAAGGGTCTGCAGAGCTATAAGAAAATGCAAAGGAGCAGTCTACTATTTCTGGGGGTCCTGGGGAAGATCAGGACCCAAGGAGGAACTGCAGTCAGTTAGTGATCAGCTTCACAGAAGAAACTCCCAAAACCAGAGTTTTGACCCATGATAGTACAGGATTTGGAGGAGGGGTGAGTTCCCCATCCCAGGAGGTGTGCAAGTTCAAGCCTCAGTGGGCAGCTGTCAGGGAGAGGATTCCTGCACTGGTGAGAGTTAGAAGGAAACAAGTTATCAGGTCTTTTCTTTGGCCTTGGTCTCTCTGGATAAGCGTTCCAAGAGTCCCTTCCCTGTTTGGCCACATGGGCCAACAAGAGTTCGGGACACAATAACGTAATATGTTTTTTAACATGCTGGATTACATAATAACATAATAAACATATTTCCATAAAATTAACATTACATTTTTGTTACATAATTACGTAGATTAAAATTGACATTTAGATTAATATTTACATCAATACGATACATTGCTACAGTAATTTCATTTCCACATTTTGGTTGTGTACTTCACATGACATTGATTTTGTAATCTCATTTTCTTCAGAGAGAATAAGAAGATAATTTAGTCTTTTCTCTAGCACAGTTGACCAAAAATGTTTTATTATTGATAATTGGAAATGTTTCTTTCAGCTTCACAGCTCATTATTGTAGTGTCATAGAATTTTAGAATTGTTGTCAAATTTAGAAGAAAATCTATTATGTTTCTTTCATAGAGGAGCTGTAAGATTTCAGGAAGTTTCATTTTTCCTTGATTAGTAATCTTAAAAATTCTGTGAACTGATCCCACTCATTGACCAGTTTGTCATCTATGTCCTCTTTATAATGCTGTATTTTGAGTTTTGTTATTTTCACTGATGCCAGTGTTCTGTGACAATTTCCCCTTTGCTAGATCTCAGAAAGTGCCCCAGACACTCCAGCACTGCCCAAAAGAAGTGTGACAGAGGGGGAAGTTGGAGGGGAAGGAGGCAGCATGCTTAACCAATTAACAGTTAAAATATCTTAGCTTGTCAAATTCTACAGAAGCATGTGATTCTGAGCATGCAGTGCTAGGGCCCCTCCTGGGTCACTGGAGTGTTAAGTCCCTGCCTCTTCCCAGAGTGAAATTCCTACCCTGCCCACCCCTGATAGCCATGGTCAACAGTCCCTGATCTTGTTCACCTCCACACAAGTATCACTTCTTCCAGGAAGCCTCAAGAATAGGTTAGCTGCCCCACCCCCACCTCATTACCTACCCCATGAGGCTGGGGGCCATATCTGTCTTGTTCACTCTGTAACCTCAATGGACTTTGAGCAGTGCCTGGTACATAGTACAGTCTTAGGCTTTGAAGGCTGAAGTGATCTGCCAGAGTCACCTAGATAGTAACTACCAGAGCTGGGAATCAACTTGGAACAAAAGAATGAATGAATGAGTGAACGAACAAACGAATGAACTCCAGCTTTTCAGGCTTGGACAGAGAAATTTCATTTCTTGCCAGGGCCCTTCAGAGCCTGAGTCTGCCTGCTTCCCATCCTGTATCCTGGACGGCTGGTCAGGAACCCCAAGAGGAGGTCTTCTGAGTCCGGCGGAGGAAATCTCCCTTCCATTTCTTCACATGATGAGGTATGAAGAGTGTGGACCTGGAATTGAATCTTACCAGCCATGGAGCTTTGGACGAGTTGGCATTACTTCTCTGAGCCTTGATGTCCTCATCTGTAAAATGGGCCTAGTTGTAACCAACTAAAACTAATCATAAGCATCTGAAACTAGCTGAAACAGGTTTTATTTCCCTATCTCAAGTTGCTTCAAAGTTATCTTGTAGAGTCTAAGCTGAGCATGCGCCCAAAGAGGACCTTGCCCCCCAGATGACCACAGGAACCTGAAAATTCTCTACCAGGTTTCCAGATCCAGATTAGGCCAATCAGAGGACTGGATTCAGAATCAACCAATCAGCTCCTGACTTTATCAGCCTATCACCCTTTGCTGTGTCATCTGGACTGACTCGGATTTAACCCATCAGGGACCTCGAATACCCCTTAAAAGCCCATTCATCCCCTGATTCAGGGAGACAGATTTGAGAACTATACCTCCTGTCTCTAGAGCAGTGAACTTTGCAAATAAAGCCTTTCTTCTTGCAAAAGTAGGTGCCATTTTATCGGCTTCTGTGAGCATCAAGAGGAGGTGCTCTGGCCCTGGAGACAGCATCATCAGATGGTAGCTTCATCTTTATGAACTGCGGCCTAAAGCGGAAGGCTCTTTCTTCTCTCTCCAGGCTGAGCCCATCTTAACACCCCACCTATACCCCAGTCCCTCAGGATCACCTCAGAGCTTCTGCTGATGCTTCTTTGCTGATGTCAACCAAATGATGGACCAAATGTCATTGTAAAGTAATTCTGGAATTAACATGCAATTCTCCTTCCCTCCTCCTGCTTTGAAGGGGGACGGCCACACCTCCATCATGGGCAGGGCAGGGCCATCCTCACACCCAGAGAGGTCAGAAGGTAGCTGCCCCTGGATCATGAGTTCCTCTCACAGGGGCCAGGCCTTTCTCACCAGGTGTCCCGAGCACCTGGCATGGGACCTGGCCCAGAGTCACATTCAGCAAATGCTGGCTGAGAATTAAGGGAGATGTTGGGACACGTACTGCCCCAAAGTGATCACTCCCGGCTCACCACAGTGGCAGCTGATGAACAAGGTGGTCATTCATCTCCTGGGAGCCAGTCTTTTCTAAACATTTCTCCCATTCCCCAACAGCCCTGTAAGGTAGGTATCATTATCCCCATCTCACAGAGGTGAAGACTGAGGCTCGGCCTAGAATTTCCCCCTTAGGAAGTCATTTTTTCCAGTTAAGGAATTCTCCTATGTCAAAATGTAATACTATGGCAAACAACTCTAAAATTTAGTTTTAAAATCTACTGTTTTCTACCCAGGGATAAAAATTGTGATCTCTTCAAGGGAAGGAATGGGAGGGGTGGGTTTGCCCATCTCCTGTTCTCTCTGCCTATCACACAGCAGTGGCATGCAGTATGAATTCATTTGACGTGTACTGAATGACTGTGTGAATACATGAATAAATGAAAGCAGCCACCTCACCAGTGTTGGCCTGTCCCTGTAGAATTATGACTCTAATTTGGGTCAGATGAGACCATCTAACCCAGACTTCACAGACTGATAGCATGTCAGCTAGATGGCTCATAAACACATGTTGCTTAGCCCACACAATATCTTTTTAAAATTTATTTATTTATTAATATCATTTTTTTACATTCTAAGATGTTGTTGCAAAGCAGTTGGGGGGAGGGGGAAAAGGGAAGGGGGAGGAAAATATGGTGGAAGGAGGAGGAAGGAGGGGGGACATGGTCAAGGCCCTTGCACCCCCCTCATTCCAGCAAGAGAGACCAGGGGACTTTCAGCAGCGGCTGGGTCATTGCTTGGCTGGATGCAAATAACAGTGGTGTGTGGCTGAAGCCCTCGCCCCCCCGCCCCCGGCTCGGGAGCCCAGGGTGTTTATGGTGGCAGCTTGGTGGTCATTGCTGGGCTGGTTGCAGATATCAGAGGAGTGTGGCTGAGGCTTTTGGTTCCCCCACTCTCCTCAGCCTGGGAGCCTGGGACATTTCTGGCAGCAGTTCAGTGGTCATTGCTGGGCTTGGTGTGGACATTGGGGGGGCATGGCTGAGACCCTTGGCCCCCCCACCTGCCTGGCTCAGAAGTCTGGGGTGCTTCTGGCAGTGGCTGGGTAGTTGTGGCTACGCCAAGTGTGGTCACTGGGGGGACAAGGCTGGGGCCCACAACCATCCCTCCTCTGTGGCTTGGGAGCAGGGGGTCTTCCAGTCCTTCTAGGTTTTATAGGTGTTCTTTGGTGGTGTTAGACCTTTACCAATTAATATCAAACTTTGTCTTTGATCTGTGGGTATTTTGTTTTTTCTTTCAGCTCTGTTTTGGATTATTCGCTGTTCTTACCACTTAAACTCTGCACTAGAACTAATTTTTGTCCTTTGCTTACTTCTAAAATGGGGTAACTTCCTGTGGGGACAAGCACTTGAGCTGTGTGGTTGAACTAAATTGCTGCTTTGCTGCTGATTCCCTGGGGGAGGCTTTTTGTGCAACTCAGGTTTTAATTGTTGACCTTGTAAGCACTTCCAGGTCTTGTGAGGTTGGGTACACCTGGGTTGTGTGGGAGCCTGGTCTGGGCCTGAGTCTTCAGCAACTGCACCCCCTGCAGTTCTATATTCCTGACCAGTCTCCACTGAGTGGTTCTGTACTGACTGGAGGGCAGATCAGCTGTCCTTGCTGTGCCCCAGTGTTCCCCCAGTGGGCCCATCTCCCCCACCACTTGCACTCCAAACACTTCCCATGGGACGGGCCACGTGCCAGTGCCTTGCGGTGACTCGCCGGCCTCTGAGTGGCTCCTTTTTTCTGTTTTCTAGGGCTTCTCGCTCACATGTGGGTCCACAGGAACCCCGTTAGTGGTCTTGCTGGCGTAGGGGCCAACAGGTGCTCTTCTCCCCTGCCGCCTCCAAGCAACTTCATACGAAGGACACAGCTGTGGCTTTTGCCAGCTCTTGCTCCGTGCGCTCGCTAGGCCCAGACTTGAAGTGGCCAGGGCTCAAAATGGTGAGAGTGGTTTTTTCTTTCTCTCATCGTGGTTTCTCCTGCCTTCATGCACTCTGTAGGTCTCTCCTCCTCTTCCCCTGAATTCTAGCAGCCTCAGCTTTGCTGTCATTGCTTTTTATTAGTTGTAAATTGGTTGATTTGTGAAGAGAGTGACGCTGGGGACCGTCTATTCTGCTATCTTGACCAGAAGCCCATTTCCTAGTTTCCAGGTGTCCTGGCATCCTCTCTACTGCCTCTGCAGCCCCTGCAGGTAACAGTGCAACAGAGACCAACACGAAGCCTTGTGGGGCATCTGGGAGTAGCCCACACAGTATCTTTTAAAGTCTGGATTACTTGCCAACATTTAAAAATTAGATTTCAAATGAAATCTCAGCACGTAGAAGAATTTGACTAGATTTCACCAAACCCAAGTCCTTTTCTTCCTGGCACACAGTAGACTATGCTTTCCAGCCTCCCTTGCAGTTAGTTGGGACCATGTGACCACATTCCAGCCAATGGAATGTGGGCAGAAGTGATATGCCCAATCCCTGAAGCCTCCTTCACACTCCTCCACACTCTTCCCTGGCTGCCAGCCAGGTGCAGAAGATCCAGGGGGGGACCCCTAGGCCCTAGGAGATGGCAGAGCCACAGAATGAAAGAAGTTGGGGCTCCTCCTCTGCTAGCCCACACTGGACTGTTGTGAGAACAGGAAATAAAACTTTATGGCATTTAGGCACTGACTGAGCTTTGGGGCTGTTTGTTACAGCAGCCGTGCTGACTAATACAGCTTCTTTTGAGAAATCAGAAATCTGGCAGCACTGGGCTCACTTTTTCTCATGGCAACAAGGAGTTGGAGCTTCATAACAGTCGCCCCCTTCAGCCTGGCTGGCATTTTTGAGTGCATCTGATGCCTGACCCCAATCTGCCTGGCTCCTAGAATGATTTGATTTTACAACTCCTGGTCAAATTCTACCCCTCCCTCAAATATATGGGGAAACTGAGCCACAGAGAGGTCAAGGGACCAGTTCAAGGTCACAATGTGTCAGGGACAGAGCTCAAACAAACTGAGGTCTCCTAACTCCTACTCCACTGCCCTTTCTCAGGACCTTTCTTACTTGTGAGCAGAGAGTAGGTTTGATTAGAAATGAAATAAAAGAGGGAGATGTTCAAAGTCTAGGACCCTTTTGGGTGGAGGGGGAGCTAAGTGGCCAAGACGGGAAGGGGGCACCCCAGACAGTGAACAGGGCCAAAAGACGAGGTGGGAAACTATGATCTCTCTACGATTCCACATTTGCATAGGATTGGAAATGCCCATGGGCAAAATAAGGCTCCCTCCTCAAGGGGCCAATCCCACCCCACGCTACCCCCGTTTCTGGGGTGGAGCATGACCCCAGTTCTCCTCCTCTCTCTCCCTCTTGGGAAAGGGCCCATGTCCTTCATTGCTAAAGCTCCACTGACAAGAAGCAGGAGACAACTTTCCCTCCCAGACAATCAGATCTCAAAAGAAATGAATTTGCAAAATTTATGTGCTGAGCCAGAAATGTCTGCGTCGGGATGGTGGATGGAGCTTTGGGAAGTGTGGCGACATGGGTTCCACATGAGCCCTGTCACAGTGGCTATGCTGGGGATGGGGAAGGTACTTCTCCCCTCTCAGAGCCACTACAATCTCCTAATGCCTGTGGAAACACGCATTTCCTGGAGTGCTCAGGGAAAACACCCCAGCTGAGGAAACTTCCTGGGTTCTCCTCTGACACTTTTCTGCAAGAGCAGCAACATCTGCTGTGAAGCTGTCTGAGGCCCAGAGGCTGCTGAGGCACCATGGAGTCTCCTTTGTCTCCACTACCTGCCCAGCCCAGGCAACTGCCTGGAACCCTCGGCAGCTTTGCCAGAAATGTGGTTTGCTCATCGCTTCCCCGCAACCTAGGTCCCCTCCCCCGCCGAGGACCAGCCAGCTCCGTCTCTCCCCCACAGGCTGGGAAAAGCTCTCGGAGACTTGCATCCCCACACACACACCACCCCCAACTACCACCACGTTGAGAAGAACAGGAGCCATCACTAAACCAAGGGCCTGGGTAGAGAAAAAAGAAGAGTCCCCTCAGCCTTCAAAGATTGTTTAGGGCTGTTGGTGCAGAAATGTCCTGCTAGAAAACTGCAAGAGCCCGAGGGGGCCTTGGGCACAAAAGCTCTGAGTTGCCCTCAAGAAGCAATTGCATGGCAGTTACATTAAACAACAGTAATAGCAAATCCTTACACAGGTCTGCAATCCCTCATCCACCCTTCTGAGATCCAAAAAAATCCAAAACAATTTAAGTTTAGCACCAAAACTCAGTTGGTGGCAACAACCTGAACAGATGTATGAATATTCATACATTATTTCTGCAGAAATAGTAATATGCTTAGCTATGGGATGCTAACCCAGACCTTTGTAGTGTGTTATATAACACGTCATGTGCTTTCCAAAACCCCAAAACTCCCCAAATCCCAAAATATCTTGGGATCCTGAAACAGCCTGTATAGCTCACCCTAGGACAGGCCCCATTCTAAGTGCTTTGCATCTATTAACTCACTTAACTCCCCCCCATGGGGCAGAACTTGTCATTATTCCTCCCACTTTATAGATAAGGAAGCAGGAAGAGAGAGGTGGAGTGACTTGCCCCAAGACACACAGCTGGTGAGCGTTGCAGCCCAGGGTTGGACCCAGGCAGTCTGTTCCAGAGCCCACTCTCTGAACCACTCCACCATCTGCCTCGCTTACAAGTGCCCTTGAGAAGCAGGTAAGGGCTGCAGAGGTCGGACAGGACCATGCCCTGGGTTCAGAGAGGGAGGAAGGGAGTCCTGTGTGCTGAGGGCTCCCGGAACTGAGTCTGAACTGAGTCAAGCACTGAGTCTGGAGACTGCCTGTTACATGGTGGGTTGATCATACTTATTTATGTCCACTGTCCTTTGAAATTCTAAGAAAAGGACACAAAGGAATTATTTTTAAATGCACATCTGTCTACTAGGACAAAGAGAGCATGCGAGGAGGTAACAGCAGATGAGAGAAATCAACCAAATTCTGGAAGCTGGAAGGTAGGTGGTGAGTGGGGACTGACAAGAACCCAGGGAAGGTGGCTGTTCAGGAGGAGCCACCCCAGGACACAAGACAACTTGTAGAACCTCAGGAAGGCTCAGGGATTGCAGGGACCAGGATCCCCCGTGCGGGGTAGGACTGAAAACAGAAGGGCTGGTTGATGACCAGTCTGGAGGACAACTGAACATCTAGGCTGCCTACCCCAGCTGGCATAGGCAGGATGTGTGACCCCCTCCCCACCATAGCAGGAGGCCTACTCACTGAAGAGGCTGGAAAAGAATAATCTGCAATGATATTTGCTGTAGTTTGAATGTGTCCCCCAAAAGCATGTGTTGGAAACTTAAATGCAACAGTGTTGGGAGGTGGGGCTTAATGAGATGTGTTTAGGTAATGAGGGTTCCACCCTCATGAATGGATTAATGCCATTTATAAAAGGGCTTGAGGCTGTGAGCTCAATCTCTCACTTTCTTTCACCCTCTCTCACCCTCTCGCCCTCTGCCATGAGATAACACAGCAAGAAGGCCCTTGCCAGATGCCAGCACCTTGATATTCTCAGCCTCCAGAACTGTAAGCCTATAAATGTGCTCATTATAAATTACCCAGTCTCAGGTATTCTGTTATAGCAATGAGAAATGGACTAAGACAATGTTCATACAAGGTTCAGCCATTGACCTGGCATATAGAAGGTCCTTGGTAAGTTGTCACTATCATTATTATACTCAAATGACATCTTTCTGCCTTGCTCTCTTATTTTCCTCTCCTGGTCAAAAGAGGCTCAAAGACATAAGGCAAGAGAGGTAACATGGACAGCAGAATCTGCTTCCTGCTAACACCTCCTTCCACCTGTCCACACACCCTCCTCACCCACAAGGCTATTTGATGTGACAGAAATGGCTATTTGTCTTCCAATGCCTACTATTCTCTTCTTTAGTAAAGGAATGTCCCTTTTCAGCTGGGTACCTTGCCTTGCAGCTACAAGACACTTCCCAGACTCCTTTGCAATTTTGTGTGGCCATTTGACTATATAACTGGAAGTTGTTGCAAGGAAAGCCAGGGATTTGGATCTTTAAAGAGGGAGGCACCAGCTGCTTCTTCTCTTCCCCAACCCTGCTCTCTGGATGGCAGATGTGATGGCCAGTGCTCCAGCAGCCATACTGGACAATGAGGATAAGGGCAGCACACTAGGGATGACAGAGCAGACAGATAGAAGGAGACATCTTCACAGAGTTGCCACACCAGCCCTGCACTGTCTGCCTCTAGACTGCTTTCACATAACAGGGAAATAAACTTCTATCTTGTTTCAGCTACTATTATTCTGGGGTTTTCTGCTGTGTGTGACTTATGTTAACCCTATCTGATAAATGTGAGTTGAGGAACAATCTCTCCCTTGTCCTCTGTCCTATTCAGAGATCCTAGAAGATCAGAATCAGCAGGGACCTTAGCTGTATGGAGTGCTCAGATCCAGGGGCAAAATCTGGTCCACAGATGTTTTCTTGAGCTCATGCAAAGTTTTGAAAATTAGGAGACATTTGAACACATTTTAAACATTGAAATTGGGGTTTGGGGTTTTTCTTGAATTGGAGGACCTGGCAACATTGGATTCATGTTTCAGCACAGCAGCATTTAGATGGGGTATCTTACTCTCTCACTGCCACAATCGCCACCTCTCTTACTGCATGAGGATGCTCTCCTCATCCTATGTGCAAGGTATGTCTATGGCTTATCCTACAATCTAGGTATGTCTATGGCTTATCCTATGAGCCAGTATGTATATGTGTTATGCCCACTCTACAGATGAGGAAATCAAGGCTCAAAATGACTTGTCCAAAGCCCAGAACCATAAACGGGGGATCTGAGACTCCGGACCATCTGCATTCCATGCTGCTCTATCAGCATGTGAGTTAGCAGCTCTTGACTTCCCAAGCCTTTACTCTAGTGTCACAGAGGAAGACACTAGAGCTAAGGAAGAGGAACTACTTAATGACCACAGTCAGACTGTGTCAAGTCAGTGGGGCTGGCTCCCCTTCTGCCCTGTGAGCGACTAGAGAGTGGGATTTTTTTTCTCCAAATTCTCAGTTCCTGGTGCAGAGCCAGCCTAGAACAGTGTGTGCTTAATGAATGAGTGACCCCCCTCAGTCACGCAGAACAAGAGAAGAGCCGGGATGCGAATCCAGGGCTCCTGCCTGCCCACCCAAGCCTCCTTCTGCAGACCTGGCTGCTGTGTAATCTAACCTGCTTTTCCTGGATACCGACAGAGGTCAAGTGCATAGGCTCTGAAATCTAGCATCTTTACACCCAACCCCAGCTTCAACTCTCACCGGCTGTGCCCACTTTTTGCCTTGGTTCCTCCCCCCACAATGGAGCTAATCATGGTACCTACCTCACAGGGCTGCAGGGAGGCAAGTGCATAGGCTCTGAAATCTAGCATCTTTACACCCAACCCCAGCTTCAACTCTCACCGGTTGTGCCCACTTTTTGCCTTGGTTCCTCCCCCCACAATGGAGCTAATCATGGTACCTACCTCACAGGGCTGCAGGGAGGACTAGATGAGATCACGAGTGAACCTCCTCTCATGGTGACCAGCACATCATATGTGCCCGATGAATAGTAGCTATTGTTGTGATGCATATTCTGTAGGAATGTGTTGTGGGGAGGGATTAATTTGCCTATGTCTTGAAATCCTTGTCTTTAGGCATCAACTTGCCCTCCCGAAACCAAAGGCAGCCTGAGCCCCGCAAAGAGCTGGACATAGGCCCTGCTCAGGTGAGGGCTTCCCATATACGAGTATCCCAGGAGCTCAAGAACAGTGACTCGAATTGCCCACTTACGTTAACATCATTCCTTCAGCACATAACAAGCTCCTACTCGCCACTAGGCCCTGGGCAAGGGCTGGAGATTCAGAGAGAAATTGAATCCATCCACCTGACTGGTAAGGTTAGATAATGCCACATGACTCATTGATACAAGGAAGATGATAAGTCTTGTGGGAAGGGGAGCAAAAGGACTTCCTTGAGGAAGACCCATCCCCACTCCCACAGGCTGCCGGATGCTGCCAAACTACATTTCCTGGTCTCCCCTGCAGTTCAGTGTGGCCACGTGACCAAGCTATAGTGGGTTGAAGTGACATGGGCCACTTCTGAGCCCCCAAACCACACACAAATACTTTCTTCCCCTTCTGATTGGCTGGCATAATAGATGATGCTCAGGGGATCCGTGAGACCCACACATCACAGACTCAGTCTAAGTCCCAGAAGGACCAGCAGAATTGTTTCATGAGCAAGAACTGTGTCCAACTTGATTGCCAGGTATTTGTAACATTTTATTTGTTACAGTAGCCAGGGTTACCCTAACTAATACACCTGTCTTGAAAGCCCTGATTTTTTTCCCATCATGTAGCTTTCCCCCTTCACAACTTTAACAATGACATTTGGTGCTGTAGTACTAAGGTGCCAAGCTATTGTTACAATCTAATTCTCTGTTTAACTGGAGAGGATATTCCTGACCCATATTCTTTCAGACTGGGATTCTTTAGCTCTCTGTTTTCATGCACTTTTTGTTGGCTGGAATCAGATCTTGAACTAGACTTTTCAGGAAGGCTATGTGGGAGTTAGAATTCCTGCATGCTTGAGGATGTATCTCTGGTGTCTTCACACACGAGAGATGCATTGTGTGGACAATGAGTTTGGGGGAAGTCATCTCTCTTCCCCCCTTTTCTAACTCTCTATAGACACTGGCCCACTGTGTGTTGCCATGGTGAAGCTCAACACCAGCCTGTATCATCCAGGGTCCTGGCAGAAATGAGTGGCACTCACACTAAGTAACTGAGGAGAGTTTAATAAAGGAATTATTTCCAAGGGTGTGCACAGGTGTGGCCATCAGTGTCCTGCCCATAAGCTCCCGGCATCACCTCTACATGGCAATTGCTACTTAGTGCTGATACTTGAGTCAGTCTCCCTGTTTCTCTCTCCCCACACCTCTCTCTTTCTGCTGAAGGTATTTCCCAGCCACAGGAGCAAGCTTAACCAGTTGTGTTGAACAAACTAAGAGTGCCAAGAAGTTAATGTCCTGGAAGCAGCCGTCAAACAAAGCCAGAGGGGAGTAGGTGGATAAACCCCCCAGCTTCCCGGCTCCTCAGTTGGATTAACTGCGAGACATATTCTCCAACATCTCTCAGAGAACCCTAGAGGGACCGAGCTCCAGGTGACAGTGTGGTAACCTGCCCACGTTGGCTTCATCTCCCTTCACAACTTTAACAATGATGTTTGGTGCTGTAGTACTAAATTACCAGCCAAGCTACCTGTCTTATTTCTGCAGTCCCTTTCTTGTGTTCCCCAGGATCTCTTCCCAAATAAACTACTTGTATTCAAATCTTTATTTCAGCCTCTGCTTCTGGGGAAACCCTAACCCACAGAGCAGAGGTTAGGAAAAGCAATAGAGGATGGTGCAGCGCCCTGGGGTGAGTAACAAAAGGAGGCATTGCCTTTCAAGAAAGGGACAGAAGGGAACCTAGAGAGGGAACAGAATGGACAAGATGACCTGCCAGGAGCTGTGGCCTTAATAGAGACGTGGTCGACTCAATGACTGTGCAGGGAGGGGGGAGAGGG
This sequence comes from Galeopterus variegatus, assembly GCF_000696425.1. Classification (NCBI taxonomy): domain Eukaryota; kingdom Metazoa; phylum Chordata; class Mammalia; order Dermoptera; family Cynocephalidae; genus Galeopterus; species Galeopterus variegatus. The sequence goes on along the minus strand of NW_007732895.1, from coordinate 105,759 downwards.
AATGAGCATCCTGACCTTTCCCTCCTCTCATCTTCTGATCTCCTGCCCATGCACCAAACCCAAGCAGAAGCCAGAGGGCAAGAGAGCTCACTGGTGTTATCTGGCAGTGAGGCTGCATGCACCGGGCACCTGCAGAAGGGTGGAGAGAACACCTGGAGTGGCAAACAGAAGAACTGCAGCACTCAGTGGCCTGACTATTTTCCTTTGTATATGACCTGCTTAGAAGGCAGAATTTTGATAGTCTAGGGTCTAGGAAAAGGTTTTTCCAGGTGTCAGGATGGAGTAAAGAGAGATACAGAGGCTGGAGAGCTGGGGCATGTAGGAGCCAGCACACCTGCTATCTACTGCACAGCAATCTACACCCAAAACACAGGGCTTAAAATAACAACCATTTTATGATATATCACAATTCTGTAGGTCAGAAATTTGGGCTGGGCTCAGCCAAGTAATTCTTCTTTTCCATATGGCATTGACTGAAGTCAGGTTTTAGGCTGGCAGCTGGTCTGGTGGGTCCAACATGGCTCGTCAGAAATTTGGGCTGGGCTCAGCCAAGTAATTCTTCTTTTCCATATGGCATTGACTGAAGCCAGGTTTTAGGCTGGCAGCTGGTCTGGTGGGTCCAACATGGCTCCACTAAGGTGTTTGGTGTTTTGATGGGGATGGCTGAAGAGTTGGGCTTAGCTGGACTGTTGACCAGAGTGGCTGTATGTGGACTCTCCAGCATGATGGTTTCTTCTAGCAGCTCAGGGTTCCCAGAGACAATGTTTAAGAGGCTCCAATGGAAGTTGCAAGGAGTGTTGACCCAGGCTCAGACCTCCAGGAATGTCGCTTTTACCATGCTCTCTTGGTCAAATAAGGCATTCAGGCTAGCCCAGGTGCAAGAGGAAGAAGACTAGACTCCATCTCACAGTGGCAGGAATAGCCAAGAACTTGGGGTCACCCTTAATTGACCAGCAAGTCATCCAGGATGATCAGCATTTCGGGAATATGCTGGGGAGTGGTGCAACTGATGTTGGACAGAGACTTGAATATCATGTAAGAGGCTGGGGAGATACTCATGGAGTCAGACTCAAATTCAAACCGTACTTCTGTCACTCACGACCCATGAGCCAAGTGAGCTGTCTCTCTGTGAGCCTCAGTGTCCTCATCTGTAGAATGAGGAGAACAGTTCCTACTTCACAGGGAGGTGGTGAAGATTAAACAGGATGGTACTTACAAAGCACTTCCAAGGTATTTGGCTCTAGGTGTGTCTCAATAAATGGCAACCGTTATTATTTATCCCAATTCAGAGTCTGGAAAGGATCTTACACAAAACTCCTCTGGAACTTCCACAATGTATTAGAAGGCTCAATTTTGACCCACTTTCCCCCTCACTTTCTCATAAAATCCAACCCCAAGTCCACCTGATTTTACCCTGTAAATGTAGCTTGAATATAAGTCTCCCATCTCCCCCACTGTCACCACCATCTCCTATCCGGACCACTGCAGTGACCTCTTCCTGGTCTCCCATCCTCTCTCTGGCCCCCTGCCACGCCTCCTCCTCACAGCAGGGAGCCCAGGCTTCTCAAACTTCCAAATGCACTGAGCCAGGGGGAAGGGGGTCTGCTTGATCTCGTTAAAATACGAATTCCAGGGCCGACCCCGTGGCGCACTCAGGAGAGTGCAGCGCTGGGACGCAGCGGTGCTCCCGCGCGGGTTCGGATCCTATATAGGGATGGCTGGTGCGCTCACTGGCTGAGCGCGGTGCAGACGACACCAAGCCAAGGGTTGCCATCCCCTTACCGGTCACACACACACACACAAAAAAAATACGAATTCCAGGGCCGACCCCGTGGCGCACTCAGGAGAGTGCGGCGCTGGGACGCAGCGGTGCTCCCGCGCGGGTTCGGATCCTATATAGGGATGGCTGGTGCGCTCACTGGCTGAGCGCGGTGCAGACGACACCAAGCCAAGGGTTGCCATCCCCTTACCGGTCACACACACACACACACAAAAAATACGAATTCCAGCTCAGTAGGTCTGCAGTGGGGTCTGAGAGTCTGCATTTCTTATCAGTTCCCAGATGATGTGGATGCTGATGGTTCCCACACCACACTTTCAGTAGTGGGAGAATAAGTTTGATCCTGTCTCACCTCCACTTAAAACCTTCCACTGATTTCCCAGTGCTTTCAGGGGAAATACCAAAGTGTCCTTGTGACCTGCAGGCCCCGCACAAGCCAGTTCCCACCTGAGCTCCTTGCTCTCTACTCTCCCATCCACTCCTCCCCCGTTCACCTGAGATAGCCATTCTTCTATTTATGCTCATCTTTCCCTCGCTTTAAAATTTTTCTCCACCCAAGCATGGGTCTAAGCATGGATTTTTTTTTTTTTTTTTTTTTTCCTTTTTGTCTTT
>NW_007732895.1:101535-102418 GCF_000696425.1 Galeopterus variegatus | reverse complement strand
CCCACGCCCCGCTCAACCAGGGAGCGGGAACGGGTCTGTGTAGGGGATCCAACCCCCCGGCGGGAGTGCCGCCGCGCTCCCAAGCGGCGCACTGTAGCAGTGCGCCACCGGGCGGCCCGTAAGCATGGATATTTCTGATTTTGCTTTTATACATTCTAAAAATTGCACCATCCCATACGTAGTTCTCTACAACTTTTTTCACTCAACATTGTTTCTGAGATTGATATTGCTGTAGCTGAAGGTCATCCAGTTTCACTGCCGTATAATATTCCATGGTGTGAATAATCCAGTTTATTTGCCCACTTGCCTGTGGATGGGCATTTGGGGGTGTTCCAGTGTTCTTGTCATTAGGCACAGCGCTGCTGTGAACGTTTCTGCAGGCTTCTGGCTGCACCTGGGCAGGTTTCTCAAGCGTAAATGCCTGGAGGGGATTTCCTGTGTCCCTCCTCCCACGGTGCCCCGGCCACCCCAGCCCCCTGTCATTGCCAGCTCTCGGGGTGTCTCACATAGAATGTCCTCTCCACCGGGGCTGCCCTGCTCCACTTCCCTCACCTGGTGAACTTCCCTCACCTGCAGGTCCCGCAGGCCAGGGCTGGCCCCCCATTACCGCTTCCTAATTATGCATTGACCATGTGTGATTCTGCGACGAGCGTCCGTCTAGCCCAGCAGAACGCAAGCGCCACGAGGCTGGAGGTGGTCACCGGTTCCCAGCTGCTAGCTCGGCCCGGCCTACAGCAGGTAGCGCAGCAGCGGACGCTCGGCTGTGGCAGGAGGGGCCGGGAAGGAGGCAGGGCCCGGCGAGGCGGCCCGGGATCCAGCCCACGGGTGGGTCCCTCCGAGTGTTCCGGGAGCCGGAACTCCAGGGAACGCGCAGCCGGGGCGG
>NW_007732895.1:92381-101129 GCF_000696425.1 Galeopterus variegatus | reverse complement strand
GAGGCGGCCCCGGGGGCGGGGCCCCCTCGTTAAGAAGAAGGTGGCCCGCCGCTGCCCCTGAGGGCCGCACGGAAGTGGACCGGCCACCAGCCCTGCGGAGACCAGCGACCTTCGGCTGAGCGGGCAGCTCCCGGACGCACCCCGGGCACCATGACCCAGACGCCCGCCTTCGACAAGCCCAAAGTGAGCGCGCGCGGGGGCTCCGGGTCCAGCTCCTGGTCCGTCCCTGGGGACTTAGAGGGGGAACGCGACGGGCGTCCACACCCCGGGAGCGAACAGGGGCTCCTGCAGGCTCTTGCTTCCCTCGGCCTAGGCCTTGGCTTTCCTCCAGGCTGTTTAATGAGGGACAATGAGGCAGGGAGGGTCCAGAGCGCAGAGGCAGGACTCGGAGGCGTCCCTGGCAGGATGCCGGGTTCTGCTTCCAGTCCGGACTTGACCCACTGGGTCTCAGTTTCACCGTCTATCAAATGGGCATCCTAGCACCGCTGGGGCTGAGCAGCTGTGGGAGCCTAGGCAGGGGGCTAGACCTCTCTGAACCTCGGCTGTAAAATGGGACCCCCATAGGTACCTAGAGTTCTGCGCGGACAGAGCGCTCAGTGAGTGGAATCAACTTCACACACCAATGTTGTGATCGTTTTGTGAGCGTCAGGAGCCCAAGTTTGTGGATGCGCCCGTGGGAAGAACTGTAGACATGCCAGAAAGGGGACGGAGGGGCGCAGGGCATCCCTTCCCCACGCTGGGGGCAGAGGAGCTAGATGGGCCCTGGGTCTTGGGTCCTAGCAGGCATCACTCGGGGCCAGACCTCAGCCACTGGCTCCAAAGGATAACCCCCTTTTCTCTCCGCCCACCAGCTGTGGCGTCTTGGGAACTGTGGGGTCAGGGAGAGTCCAGGCCCACATGGCCTGCTTTGGAGCCAGAGATTCTGTCCAGGCAGGGGAGGGGCCCAGGAGCCCACCAGGCAGAGAATCAGCCAATAGGATGTGAGACTGGGTGGTGGGGGTGGGAGGAGTCAGCTGCAATCAGCCTCAACTTACCCCTCTGAGAAATAGGTGTGATGATGGCAGACATCACAGAAGTGTTGGTGAGAATCCAGGGAGTGAGTGTGTGTGTGTGAGAGAGAGAGCCTGCCTGCCTCCCCTCTGAGGAGGCTAAAGCCTGGACCCTGCTACTGACACCCCCACCACAGGGAATTCCTCAGCTACTCCCTGTCAGAAGTTAGGAGTGCGGGGACAAGCCCTCATGATCCCCACCTGTGCCTCCTTCCCATTTTGTCTGGATGCCCCCTGCCCCATCATTAGTGCCTTTTTTCTTTTCACTGGGGAACCACCTTTTCCTGATGTGAATCTTAAGGCAGTAGGCAGAGCCCCTTGCTTGTGAGTGAAATGGGAGTTATGAAGATAACTCACAGGTAGGTTACACTTCCATAAAATGTGGTATATGCACCAACTTGATCCTTGCAATACTTTTACAACAGTCCTGTGAGGGCAGGACTAATATGAGTATTATTATCACCGTTTTTTTGGCCTTACCCAATTCTTTCATCTGATTCAAGTTAGCAGATCAACTCCCCCTTCTGGGCCTTAGTTTCCACACTTTGGGGAATGAGGCACCACCTGCTGGTGTGGGTGCCTGTATGGTTGAGAGTAAAGGTAAGGTGTCGCCTGCCATATATGTGAGATGTGACAAATCTCATTATTTGAGAAGGGAACTTACCTGGGCTAGGAGGAGAAGCAAGCAGTGTGAATCTCAGAACCACTGTGACTAGAGCTAGTTCCATGCCTTTCCAGGGGTAGGACAGATAATTATAACTTTCATTATTACTAGTTGAAGCTCATCAGATGTTGATTGTTCTGTGCCAGGCACCATTATAAGCATGTCACCTACATTAATTCATTTGACCCTGGCAATGACCCTCTAAGGTAGCTAATGTCATCCCCATTTTATACATGAAGAAACAGGCACAGAGAGGTTAAGTAGGTCCAAGATCACATAGCTAGCAAGTGGCCAAGTTGGGGTTTGAGCCCAGGAGAGGCTGGCTTCAAAATCCCATGCCCCTAATCATCTTTCTTGAGCTATCTGTGCGGAAGCCTTTGGGAATGGAGGTGCCAGTGTCCCAGGTATAGGCCTCCCCGGGACAGGAGCTGTTTCTGGGTCCCTGAGCTTCTCATACCTACCACAAGCTGAGGCCCTGGACCCAGCCAGCTTTAAGAAGGCAGAGCAGGGCAGTATTTTTCAAACTTCAATGTGCACTCAGGTCTCCTGTATTTTAATGTTCAGACTCTGATTCAGGAGGTCTGGTTGGGGCCTGAGATGCTGCACTTATAACAAGCTCCCAGGCGATGCCGGTGCTGCTGGTCCACAGACACACTTTGAGTAGCAAGGCCCTAGCGGCTGCCTACCTGGTGTGATTGTGTCATTTCAACAAACGCTTCCTGAGCACCTGCTGGGCACTGAAGGGGGTAAAAAAAAGGGGGGAGCAGAGGGGTGTCTATGTCCATACGAGACGGGGCTGGAAAATCCCGTGGCACTCAGGCATTCTGTGTCCTAGAGGGCAATGCAGATCACGTGCCTGTTGGATCATGTGCCTGTTGTTGTAATAATAATAACAATGGCTGTCCTTTGAGAAGTGGGTACCAGGCGCCTCCAGGGATTTATCTCACAGAATCCTCTGGATGACTAACAGGACAGATGTCTTCATCCCCATTTACAGATGAAGAAACTCAGGCTTAGAGAGGTAAAGGGACTTGCAAAGGGAAGTCTGAGAGCATTGAAGTTGTGGACTGGTGAGTGAACCGGCCCAGGTTGTAACAGCAGTTTCTAAACTGTCCCTTCCAGGTGCAGAGGGGAGGTGGAGCTTTTTCTTTCTCATATTTGAATGTTTATTCCGTACCAGGTGCTGTTCTAACTGTTTAACGTATCTTGACTCATTTATTGCTCCCAGCTGCCCTCTGAGGTAGGTTTTATTATCTTCATTTAAGTATGAGGAAACTGAAACTCAGAGAGGGGAAGGAACTTCCCGGAAAGCAGCCGGAAAGCAGCAAGTACAAGTCTAGCACAGGTTTACTTGAAACTGAAGTAGATGCTGTCAACTTTTTTGCTAATTTGCCATTTCCACTTTGTGCAAAAAAAGGGGTGGGGGTGTAGTTAGAATCAGGGTGGCAAGGTGGGCCAGTGTATGGCCTTCAGCTTCAGAAAGATGGGGGTTGAATCCCCACCTCACCACTTAGCAGCTATGAGGCCTCGGGTAGACAACTCCTGAACCTCAGCTTCCTCCTCTGTAAAATGGGACAATAAAACCAACATCATGGCATTCTTCGGGGAAACCGATTTGCTGACTGCTTCTTGTGGAGCACCTGGCTGCACCAGCAGGCCCTTGGTGGGCATATCCTTCCTGGGGACTGCAGTGGGGGCTGCGGTGGACTCTGGGAACCTCCCCATCTGCAGCATCTCTCTAGCTTCTTGTCTGCCTGGCACAAAGCCCACCAGCTGCACTTCTTTGGGCTTTCAGTGCCTTTCAGTTACCAGAGCCACCTGTTAAAAGAGAAATGTTCCTGGGAAGAGTCTGCCTTACCCATTTTGACTCACATGGCAGTTGGGAGTGGGGAGGGGGTGAAGGAGATTGGGTTTCATTGAAGACTTTTGTTTGACAAAACAGGAAGCAAGGACCAGGGAGGGGAAGTGGTCACACAGTGAGGTGGGGGAGGCCAGGCAGCCTCTGGATTCCATAGCCAACCTCAGGGCAGGCTTGGCTTGGGTGGGAGGTGGCCCTGTGAGCTGGTAGAGACTTGTCCACCTTCCCAGGTGTCCTGAGAAGGTCCCTATGGTGCCCCTGGGGTGGGGGAAGGTAGAACTGTGGTCTGGCTTTGGCAGGGGGAAGAGCAGGCCAGGGGAGCCCAAAGTGAGGTTTGAATCTACATTTGCCCAAGGTATTAGGGGCAGGCTCGCCCTCACCCCTTAGTGTTCTGAGGCCCCAGCGTGGCCGTGTATGTGTGTGTGTCGGGGGGATGTGTGTCTGGTGACCAGGGAGGCAGAATGGCCAAGGAATTTTAACTTGGGCACTAGCTGGGGCCAGGCTGCCTGGATCCGAGTTCTGATCTTCCACTTTCCAGATGGGGGAGCTTGAATGAGTTACTTAACTTCACCGTGCCTCAGTTTCCCCTCTGTGAAATGGGAATTATACATGTACCCATCTCCCAAACACCAAGCACAGGCCTGGCTCAGAGCAGGCACAGCAGTCATAGTTGCTGTTGATCTGCGTGATCATCCTCATGGTTATTAATCATGCTGTTCAGACTTTATCATCATTCTCTCAGCACCTCGCTATGCAGGATGAAGCGGGTGTGAGGCAGCACTTAAGACTTTTGGCTTTAGAATCAGACAGCTTCCCAGCTGTGGTACTCATTAGTCTGGGACACTCACTAGTCTCTTGTGACCTAAGGCAAATTCCTTAATCTCTCTGATCCTCAGTCTGCACACCTATAAAATGGAGATGACTGTGCTGAGGTCCTAAGCTGTGCCCACACCTTGCCTTCCCTAAAACCTCCCGGGAAGCCACTGAGAGCTCAGTCAGTCCCAGAGTCAGCAGGAATCGCTGAGGGCTTCCTGGAGGAGGTGGGCCTGAAATGGTTTGTCAGCCCAGGGTTGCTCCATCTCCTGACTTTACCCTGAAAGTCGGGTGGGTCATGGTGGGCACCATCCGGCTCATTGCCAAGAGCAGGGCTAGGAAGTGGGGATGTGCGGCTAGCAGTGCGCACCTATGGGTCATCCAGGTTCTGGCCATTGTGCTCAGGTTCTGGGGCTGGTCAGGAATCCCCCAGCTACTTGGCCCCTGTCTGGGTTCTCTGCCAGGCCTAAGGAGGGGGAGAGGCCAGGCCCTTCCTTACAACAGGGAGAGGACCCAGCAATGCTATCACCTGACAAGGAGAGGTGAAAATGATCACTCGGTCACTCAGCACTTACAGAGCACTTTTTGCCATGACAGGTGCTGTGCTAGGCACTGAGGGTACAACATGAAGACACAGACAAGGCCCCTGCTCCCAGGAAACTACTATTGGGAGAGACAGACAAGTTAAATAAATGAACAAAAAATGTCAGTGGGAAGAAAAAACAGAGTGATGTGTTTGGGGGCCTGGTGAGCCCTAGGGAGAAGTGGTCTGATTTGGGTCTGCCCTGGAGGTAGACAGCCCCGCTCACCTTCCTCTCAACAGTTGTGAGCATGAGTCAGATCTGGGAGTATATGGCCCAGGAGTCCAAGACCTGGGTCTTCGTCCTGGCTCTGTCACCGGCATACCCTGTGACCTTGGTCAAGTGAACACACCTCCCTGGGACTCACTCGTCTGTCTGGCATCTCTTGAGAGCAAAGACTTACTCAGTGCCTCCACAGTGCCTGGCTCATAGTAGGGGCTTAGGAAATATTTGTTGGTTACTGAGGATGCTTTCTGTTCAGATTAGCTCTGGGAGGATTTCCTGTTGTTCTGGCGGATGTTGGGCCAGCTGTGTCAGCTTTGCAGAGAGCAAGTGCAGTGGGAGGGGGTGTGAGAATCTTCACCAGGGAGGAGGTATGGCCTGTGGACAGGACTTGGAAGCCGAAGGATTTGGGTTCCCATATAGCTCTGCCACCATTTATCTATAAGCCTGGGTAGGTCACCGAGCTTCTCTGACTAGTTTGGCAAGTCTGTTTCCCCATCCACAACATGGGCTAATGTGAACCTTGCCTAGGGGGTAAGATTAAATGAGATAAAGGGTCTGATAACAGCAGGTAGCTGCTATCATTATTGTTATTATTATTGTTGTGTTATTCACGTCTGAGGCTAGGCCCACAGAGGCAGTACATAATAGTGGTTAGGAGTTTAAGAATCAGACCAGGGTTCAAATTCTTGCTCTATCACCGACTGACTCTGTGTCTTTGGATACTTCTTCGAGCCTCAGTTTCCTCATCTGTAAAATGGGAGTGAAGTCCCTACCTTACTGGTTTTAAGGGTGAAACTAGATAATGCACGTAGATGGCCTAGCAGATAGTAGGTGTTAGAGGCCACTGGTGTTCCTCTTCCCTGAATGGGGCTGGAAGAACAGGTCCCCACCCCAGTCTCCCAGGTGGCACCCCACTGTCATCTGGAATAGGCTGACAGACTTCCCCATGGGTCGTTGCCATTTTCTGGAAGTTCAGTAGGAGGCCTGCCTGAGCTTGGGCGGCCTGTGGAGGTGGCCCCTGCCTCTGCTCCTGAGATGTGTCTGGGCAGCTTCGCAGGCAGACATGAGAAGGGATGAGATCTGCAGGGCCTGGGGGCAGGCTGGCTCTCTTTCCCTTCCCCATAGGTGCCCCTGCCTCCTGCCCACTCTCTGAGACCCTCCTTGCGTGCCCTGCTACGCTGTTGGGCTCATGCTTACTGAGCACCTGCTGTGCCTGATGCTGCCACAGTACTTCCCATGAGTCCCTCTCCCACAGCTTTGCTCTCTGTCTTCTTTACTAGCTTCCCTCTAACCTGCTCTCTACACAGCATCCAGGAAAAGCTGTTTAAAAGTGACTTCAGTGGGAAACCCTTCACTGTGGCCTCTGGGATCTCCCTGCCCCTTTCCCTTCTCTCTGTCCTCATGTCCTGCCACTAACCTCATTCTGTACCCTCCAGCCAACTCCCTGCCTGCTTTCTGAGTCTGACCCTTAACACATGAAGTTCCCTCTGCCTTCTCTCCTTCCTTCTTTCTTCTCCCTGGCTAACTTTTCCTCCATTTCTCCTCCTTGAAGTGATGTTTCCTGGATACACTTTCTAAAATGCCTCCCCTCCCCGCCCCATGTGTGTTTTATCTCATAGCGCTTGGTTCAGTTTCTCATCACAGTTTGTAATGCGTGTTTGCTCGTGGTCAGGCAGGAGAGGCTGCGGTGTGCTGCGGTAACAAACATGCCTCAGATTTGAGGGCCCTAAAACAACTGAGGTATACCTCATTCTTGCTCCCACTACTTGTCCATCAGGGGTCTCCAGTGGGACCACAGCAGATGGGGCCCTTCCTATCCTGAACATTGCCAGTTGTGTGCCAGAGGGAAGAGACACCTTGGGGGGGAGGGTCTTGCATTGGCACTTTAATGCATTTGCCAGAAGTAGCCACGCACACACCCAGCCCCACCCCTGGGGCAAACAACATCAGGGACCACCTCTCTGATTCACTGCCTGAACTTCCTGTTCTCAGAGGGTCCAAGGCCAGGACTGGTTTACCTTAATCCCCCTCCTGCCTTCTCAGTCACCTCCTCCAACTCCTCTCTCAATTTTAGTCCTCCCCACATGTTTAAATGTGCCCAAGGCATTCCCACCTTCAAAAGAGACAAGATTATCTCTTGATCCACATTCACCTCCTGCCCCTCCCACACTGTTTATTCCCTTTCAGGGGCAAAATTCTTGAAAGAGTAGTCTAAACGTTCTCCATTTTCTTACCTCCACTCATTTCTTACCTTCTTCCAGCATGGATTTTGCCCCACCTCAGGCCACTGAAATGGTTCCTCTGGGGAAATGGTTTTCAGCCTTGGCTGCATGTTTTTTTTTTGGTGGGGGGAGGGCGGGAATTAAAAAAATACCCAGGCCTGAGCCTACCAGGATTGTGATTTAATTGATCTGGGGTAGGACCCAGACGTTAGTAACTTTCCAAAGCTTCCCCCATGCTCTTGAGCAGCCAGGGTTGAGAGCCACCCCCCCAAGGTCCCCAGTGCCTGTGTTCTTAGCCCAAGGGACGTGTTTCTCTCTCCTACCCTTGACCTCTAACAGGGCCTGACTGTGTGAGCGTCCTGTGGCTGCTGTAGCAAGTTATCACACACTAGGTGGCTTCAAATAACAGAATGTATTCCCTTGCAATTCTGGACCAGAAGTCTAAACTCAAGATGTTGATAAGGCTGCATCCCGTCTGAAGGCTCTAGGGGGAATTCCATGTGTCTTCCAGCTTCTGGTGGTTCCAGGCATTTCCTGGCTTGTGGCCAGGTCACTCCAATCTCTGTCTTCGTAGTGACGCTGCTGCTTCCTGTTATGTGTGTATTTTTCAAAACTCTCTTGTCCTCTCTCTTATAAGGACACGTGACTGCATGTAGGGCCCACCCAAATAACCCAGGATAAACTCTTCCTCTCAAGATTTTTCATAATCACATCTTTTTCCATATAAGGTCATATTTACAGGGTCTGGGGATTAGGATGCAGACAGCTTTTGGAGGGCACTGTTCAGCCCACTCTGCTGACCCAGTGGCCGCTGCTCCTCCCTGCCGGCTGATGTCCCAGCCCTCTGCACAGCACACACTCTGAGCCCCCCACCTCTGGCCCCTCTTCTCCAGGCTCAGCCCTCTCTGTGAAGCTGCTGCATTGCTGATGCTGGCCCAGGCTGCATCCCAGGCCCTTTCCTCACCTCCATGGCGTCCTCTGCCTAGGTGGGCTCATTCTAGACCTCGGCTTCCATTACCATCTCTATTCTTCCTTACATCTCCAGACCAGGCCTCTCAGGGGAGCCCCAGACCCTCCTATCCCATTGGCCCTGTCCATTTATATTTGGATGTTTCAAAGATGTCTCCAGTTTAACACAACTGAGACCAAACCAATTTCTTTTTTTTTTTTTTTTTTATTTTGTCAATATACACTGTATATGATTATTATGGCCCGTCACCGACACCTCCCTCCCTCCTCCCTCTCTCCCCTCCCCCCCAAGAATGTCCTTTCCGTTTGCTTGTTGTAACAACTTCATAAAAGTATAGTTGTTATATCTTCTTCCCCACCCCACCCC
>NW_007732895.1:87002-92281 GCF_000696425.1 Galeopterus variegatus | reverse complement strand
ACAGGTGTACCTTCGACTTGATGATTTCCATTCCTTTGGATATATTCCCAGGAGTGGGATAGCTGGGTCGTATGGTAGGTCTATCTTCAGCTGTTTGAGGAACCTCCAAACCATTTTCCATAGGGGTTGCACCATTGTGCATTCCCACCAACAGTGTAAGAGAGTTCCTTTTTCTCCGCAGCCACGCCAGCATTTATCTTTCGGTGTCTTTTGGATTTTTGCCATCCTAACTGGGGTGAGATGGTATCTCAGTGTGGTTTTGATTTGCATTTCCTGGATGCTGAGTGATGTTGAGCATTTTTTCATATGACTGTTGGCCATTTGCATATCTTCTTTAGAGAAATGCTTACTTAGTTCTTTTGCCCATTTTTTGATTGGGTTGCTTGTTTTTTTCTTGTAAAGTTGTTTGAGTTCTTTATATATTCTGGATATTAGTCCTTTGTTGGATGTGTATTTTGCAAATATTTTCTCCCACTCTGTTGGTTGTCTTTTAGCTCTGTTAATTGTTTCTTTTGCTGTGCAGAAGCTTTTTAGTTTGATATAGTCCCATTTGTTTATTTTTCCTTTGGTTGCCTGTGCTTTTGGGGTCATATTCATGAAGTCTGTGCCCAGCCCTATTTGCTGAAGGGTTTCTCCTCTGTTTTCTTTAATAAGTTTTATTGTTTCGGGGTGTATATTTAAATCCTTGATCCATTTTGAGTTGATTTTAGTACATGGTGAGAGATGTGGGTCTAGTTTCAATCTCCTGCAAATGGATATCCAATTTCGCCTCTCTCCCGGAATCCCTGCCACATTCTTACCCCCTTGGGACTTGGTCCTTTTCCAGGGCTCTCTGTCTCAGACTGTGGGAATCACTACCCACCCAGCTCTGACCTGAAATGTTATCTTGACATGCCTTTCTGTCCACCTGTTTTTCCACCTCATGACCCTGGTCTAAGCCACCATCATCTCAAAAACATGACCGCAGTGGCCTCTAACTGGTCTTGCTCTCAGTCGTCCTCTGCCTCTAGCAGCCTCACATCCTGTAGTGACTTCTCTGTGCTCTCGGGATAAAGCCCAACTCCTTGTGACCTGCAAGGCCCTGCCTGGGTGGTCCTTCCCTGAAGCCTGTCCAGTCCCAAGACCCCTCCCTTCTCTGAACCACGTTTCAGTTCTTCTCATACTCCTCATCTTCTCCTGCTGCAGGGCCTTTGCACATGCTGTTCCCTCTGCCTGGAATGCTCTTCCTGCCTCCTTCCTCACCCCTGCCTTTGAAGAGTCAGTTCCTCTTCATCCTTCAGCTTTTAACTCAAGCTCTGCTTTCTTGGGAAGCCACTGTCGGCCCTCTAGCTGGCTGGCATTCTTTGGTTTGTTACCCTCTTTCATAGGACTGTGTTTGTGCTTCCCGTTGAGTTGTCTTGGTCACATTTATCATGGGACATTTTCTTACTGCCTTTCCTCCTTGTTGGACCGTATACACCATAGGAATGGGAGTTGGTCCCTTCTGGTCACCTCTACTTTCCTCTCACCCAGCAGGGGCCTGATTAATTTTTTGTTAAATGAAAGACTCTTAATGTATATTTAGCATTTGCTATGTGCTAAGCACTCCACATGCATTAATGTGGTTAACCCTCACGAAGCCCTAGGAGAAAGTTCTGTATTCTTCCCACTTGACAGATGAGAACACTGAGGCACAGGAAGCAAAGTGACTTTCTAAAGGTCACACAGGGAGTGAGTGGAGGAGCTGGGACTTTAGCTCTAACTCCATGAAGCTCTAACCACAATGGGACCCTGCCTCTCTGGCTGGGTCCTCCCCATAGCTGTGTGAGGGTTAAGGATAAGAAAGCAGAGGCTCAGAGAGGTGAGGTCACTTGCTAAGGTCACACAGCTGATTGGCAGTTCCCTGAGTTATAAGCTTCAGTGTTCCCAACGCTGAGCATATTCTGTGAACCCAATAAATGTTTGGCTGAGTGGGAATTGAACTCATTTTGTCAGGGAATCCAACAACTAACTCCACCCTGAACCCCCTGCTGCAGGGCCTTTGTACACGCTATTCCCTCTGCCTGGAGTATTGCCCCTGTGTGAGTAATGCTCTGTCCCTTTCCAGCCAGATGACCTCAGGAGAGATCTGATTACTCCAAGGTCCTACAGATAGGAGGGCTTGGTGTCTTAGCTCCCTACTGGGGGACATCCTGTGGGTCTCAGGCTGGGTTTCCTCTGCAAGAGGCAGCTCGTGTGGGTGCTCCTAGGATGCCCTTGGGCCAGCAGCTCCCTGGCCATTCCTTTCCCCAGCCAGGGCAGCCAACTGTCTTATCCACGTCTACAAGTTCCAGAGACAGCCCCACCCTGGCAGAGGTGTCGGTTGAGTTTTCTAGATCTTCCTCCAGCCTGGGAATAGTTTCCTCCATGACCTGGAACAGGCAGATGGCAAAGTGCCTTTCCCTACCATCCCCCAGCAGCTGCTGTACTGCTCTTAACAGCTCACAGTAAACACCCCGGCTGAGAGGCAGTGGCTGTTTCCCTTGTTTCACCCATACTGTCTTTTATGTTCTTGGACAAGGAGGCATAATATCACATAGTTTTTCAGTTGAGGAAACTGAGGCCTATAGAGGTTATGTGTCTTGTGTGAGGTCACACAGCCAGAGAAGGGGCAGAGCTGGGAGTCAAGCCAGGTGGGCTGTCTCTAAAGCCCCTTCTCTTAAACTTGGCTTTGTGTACAAAGTCAAATTCATACATGGGGCTGAGAACGTAGGAGATGATCACCAAGATGGCCAAATACCTAGTACCCTTTCTAGAGTGCTAGAAAGACCTTTTGTTGCCTAATATCAATTCCCAATGAGCTGTGCTTGAGTAGTCCCTGCTTTTTTTTTTTTTTTCCCCTTTTTGTCTTTTTTACTGACAGGTAACGGGATCGCAACCCTCGAATGAGCTGTGCTTGAGTAGTCCCTGCTTTTTTTTTTTTTTTTTTTCCCCTTTTTGTCTTTTTTACTGACAGGTAACGGGATCGCAACCCTCGGTGTCGCGCCCGCACCGTGCTCAACCAGTGAGCGGGAACCGGTCTCCACATGGGATCCTGCCGAGGGGCAGGAGCGCTGCCGCACTCCCAAGCGACGCACTCTCCATTGCGCCACCGGGCCGGCCCGAGTAGTCCCTGCTTTTGAAAGTGGTGCCTGAGTTTTAAAATATGTTGCAGATATTCACTAGGTCAGGAAGTCTGTGGTCAGTCTTTTTTGTTAAAGCTGGATTTTGTCTAGTGAGTTGGTTGAGAGCAGGAGTTGCCTGTGTGTCTAATTCCTACAGGACCCTGGCTAGGCTCATGGTTAAGAGCACAAGCTTCAGAATTGAGCTGGGGCTGAAATTCTGGTTCTGCTACTCACCAGCTGTAGTTAAGAACTGAGGCATAGAGCTGGGTTCCTGCATCCACTCCTTGCTTGCTGTGTGACCTTGGACAAGATATTTAACCTCTCTGAACCTCAGTGTCCTCATCTGTGGAAGAGAGAGAGATAACACTGACCTCCACCCGTGGGTGAGGGTAGAACAGGATAGTGTATGTGGAGAGTTTAGTCAAGTGCAGGCAGTGAGTGTCCAGGAAACAGTGGCTAATGGTCATCATGGTTAATAATAACCATTACATTGATGTAGTGACAGCATTAACCCTCCAGAAGGTCCTTCAGGCATTCATGGTGTTTGCTCTCTCCTCCCTCTCTGCTCACTCTCCCCCTCGCCCCCTCCCTCTCTATCCCCTCTCTACCCCCTCCCCCATCTGTTTCCCTCTCTGTCTCCTCCCCCACCCCCTCCCTCACAGGTAGAACTGCATGTCCACCTAGATGGAGCCATCAAGCCCGAAACCATCTTATACTATGGCAGGTAAGTCCATAGATAAGAGCCCTCCCTCCCCAGGACTTGGGCGGGGTCCTCAGCTCCACCCAGAGGGCCCCCGAGAATTCCAGGATCACTGCTCCTTCCTGTATCCCTGTGGGAATCAAGCCAGACCCCAGCCAGAGGACGGTCGTCTGTGGGGACACACAGGCCTCAGCTCCGAGCTGCAGCACCACAGCCCAACTCCTGGGCCTTCCAGGCCTCTCACTCTTGTCCTTCTGCTGCCAGGCCGGCCAGCCTGAGCTTGTCCCCACCCCCACCCCCCAACCACATGCAAGTGAAGGTAGTTTCCAGGGCTGAATCAGTTACTGGTTTCTTCTGACTTGGCCGAGAGCCTGTGGCAGGAGACGCCAGGGATGGTTTGCTGAGCCTCTCCTCGTGCTGGGCTGGCTGGCCCTGTACTTGTATCAGCTCGTCTAATTCCGCCACACTTGGAAGAGGAGAATATGTGCCCCCCACTTTACTCAGGTAGGGATGTGCTTAGAGAAGTGAGGACCATTGCCCAAGGCCACACAGCAAGTTAACAGTAGAATAAAGAGTTGAACCCAGGACTGTCTGATCCCCTGTGCTTTTACTATATCATCGTGGTAATAAAGTTGAACCCAGGACTGTTGAACCCAGAGTTAAAGAGTTGAACCCAGGACTGTCTGATCCCCTGTGCTTTTACTATATCATCGTGGTAATAACCTGCTAGGGATCATGGAAAAGTGGCTCCCTACTCTGGGCCCAAATCTCTGCATCTTCCAAACGAGAACAGACTCCTGCCTCAGCTCTGGTGCATGCTGGTGGACCAAAGCATCTCCAGCTCGCCCCAGTGAGGGAGGTTCGTCCCTCCCTCCCCAGACCTCAAGGGCTCATAGCGGCCTCTCTCTTGGGTCCAGCGTTTAAGAGCAAGGACTTTGGAGGCCAGTGGATCTGCATTCAGATCTGAACATGTCATTTCCTCTCTGTGACCTTGGCCTCTATAGGTTGAGGGTAAGAATAGGGTCTTCCTCCAGGGCTGACCTGGGAGACAGGGGCCGCTCCTCCCAGCCCAGCCCAAGCCCAGCAGACCAGAGTCCTTCACGTGTCTGTGGAACACTCATTTTGTTTGGAGCTGGAAGGACTCAGCCTCTCCTTCATTGTCTTGAGAAGTTCAGCTCCAGACCCAAATTTGAACATTCTCAAATCCCCTCAGTTGTCCAGATATCTACTCCTTGGGAGAGAATTTGTAATCCCTGGGAGTTTGCCCCGAACCTCTCGGGAGCTTCTCTTCCGCCTGCCTGAGAGTTCTGGTAAGTACACTCCCCTCTATCTGTTGTTCTACATTTTTCTGCCCTAGGAAGCTGTCATTGATTCTACTTTTACTTGTCTGTATAATACAAGCACATTAGCATCTTCTGTGTACCAAACACTCCTTTAAGGGCTTCATCTGGGCTAAC
>NW_007732895.1:84847-86002 GCF_000696425.1 Galeopterus variegatus | reverse complement strand
ACAAGCACATTAGCATCTTCTGTGTACCAAACACTCCTTTAAGGGCTTCATCTGGGCTAACTTGTTGAGTCCTCAAGACAACTTGTGAGGTGGGTACTCTTATTACCCCATTTTACAGATGAGGAAACTGAGCCATACTAGGTGAGGTAACATGCCTAGTAAGCACAGAGCAGAGGTTTGAACCCAGTGGTCGGGCCTTGAGGCCATGTCCCTAACTATTACCTCTGTCAGCTAGAGGTCCAGGTGGTGTCTTGCTCATAAAACGCTTAGCTCAGGGCTGAGCACACATTAAGTGCTCCATAAACGTCACTTAGTGATTCTGTTATTATTATTAATTAGAACTTTATGGCTCTGGCTAAGTGGGGTGAGGCCTCTGGACTTATCGCTGCCTGCCCTTTGCCCATGGTGAGCCGCCACTACTGCGCAGGGCACCTAATGAGGTTATTAGGGTGGGTTATCATGCACCGAGATGGGATCACATCGCACTGCTTGCTGAGGGGTCATAGAGCGCTCATTAGTGGGAGCAGGAAGGAGAGAATGTCCAGGCTGGGTGGATAGAAAAGGGAAAAGAGCCCCAGCGTGGGCCGGCTGGCCTGATTTTTATTTCTCACATCAACTTGACCGGCTCTGCAGAGAGGGTGCGTGGGTGCCAGCTGGAGTTTGACCTGGAGCCAGTAGGCAGGGGGACTTGGGATCGGTCTTCACACTCAGCTATGGGGCCCATAAACACACGCTGGAGGACCAGGTGGGGACAGGCTGAGAGGGGAAGGAGGAGCGGAGCCCCTGGCCTGTGGCCCCCCGGGCCTAATCCAGCGGCCCCCTTTCTGTCTCTGTGACCGGGCCCTGCCTCAGCGGGCTCTGTTCTCACCCATGTCTTCCTCAGTCAGCTCCTGTGATTCTGCCCTTTTCAGGGCTTCTCTTACCTCTTTCTCAATGTCCTCACAACGCTGCCAGCTCTTTCTCCAAAGCACATTCTGAATCTGGCTGCTCTCTCCTCCCATCACCACCCTACTCTGAGCCACCACTGTCCCTCTCTTAGACTATCACAATGCTCCTGACTAGAGCAATTGTCTTAAAACATAGTCTAGGGCCGGCCCGGTGGCGCACTGCTACAGTGCGCCGCTTGGGAAGCGCGGCGGCGCTCCCGCCGAGGGT
>NW_007732895.1:82924-84742 GCF_000696425.1 Galeopterus variegatus | reverse complement strand
AAAAAAAAAACAAAAAAACATAGTCTGATCAGCTCATTCCTCTGCTCAAAATCCTCTAACACCCCTATCTCACTCAGGGTCAAAGCCAAAGTCTGCACGTGGCCCTTAAAGTCTTATGAAGCTCGCATCACCTCTCTGACCTCTCTACTGCTTCTTGTTTAGTCCACACTGGATGTTTCTCATACCTGCCAGACCTAGTAAACACAGAGAGGCTGGGTAAATTGCCCATGGTCACACAGCCTTTAAGTAACAGAGCTAGGATTCAAACCCAAGCCACTGGGCTTCTGCTGTCTTTCCTATGACACATAAATGGTCTTGTTCATACCTCTCTCTGCTCCTACAAAGAAAATATTACCTGTGTTTTACTGACAAGGACATTGAAATCCTTAAAGAGGATAGCTCCTGCCAAGGGATATGGTAAATAGAGGAGGGAGATGGACACTGACCTTCAAAACCTGAGCTCATCCTCCCTCCCTGGCTCTCTGAGGTTGGGCTCCTTGTGGCTGTGTCACCCACCAAGGTGGAAAGAGGCCTGGACAATGCCCCAGGGCAGTAGCTATGGCTGACTGGGGAGTAGGGTCCACCTAATAACAGAGAAGAGAGAGGCTGGAGAAGAGGAGACTAATAGGAGAAATATATAAGAAGCATAATAATTAGTTCTTGGGGACAGGCTGTTGGTAGGTAAGGGAGAAGGCAGAGTTAGTGGGGAGGCCCCTGTCTCTGGTTTGGGCAGCTGGATAGATAGAGGGGCCATATTTGGAAATGTAGAATACAGGAGGGGAGAGACTTGGGGGAAGGGGAAAGGTGGCACGAGATGCCACCTTTCAGGGGGTGGTCAGATGCATGGGTCTGTGTGGGTCTCTGCTATCTGTGCAGTGCCCGGCACATTGTAGGCCCTCCAATGGTGGTGTGTAGACATAGAGAACCTGAAACTGTGGACTGCTGGATCCGGGACTGAAAACCATGAAAGGAGGTGAGTCCATCTGGGCAGGTGTGTAAAAGGCAGTCTGAGAGAGAATGGTCAGAGGGAAGAGCCCACCAGAAGTGGTAGGGTCCTGGGAGCTGCAAGAAGACCTCGGGAGAATCACACATAGCCCGTCCGGTGGGCCCAAGGAAAATACGGCTGCTAGATTTGGCAGTATGGGAGCCAGAACCTTAGTGTCACCTTCCTGCCTTCTACCCACCAGTTCCCAGAATGATATCCAAAATACAGTATTTAATAACTGGTACAAGCTCTCTCTACAGGGGCCACAGCTACTGGGCACAAACTTATGAGGGTGACTTTGGGGCAGGCTGGCCAGTGGTGGAAGGCTCAGCCTCGGGGGCCTCAGCAGGCACTGAGCATCTGACTGTGGGTGCCAGGACTGCACCAGGAGCACCATGTCCCCCATGGGGTCTTACAGAACTAGAGGCTGGTGAGGAGCCATGGCGGGCAGGCTAATGGGCACCAGGGTGACCCCTCAGTGAACCTACTGTGCTTTCATGGGGACTGGGGCTACAAGATGGGGAAAGGGGCATATTCAGGGGGCTTAGGGAACATTTTAATATTTAATAACAGAAGTTATTAAAGGACTTAAACACTATTTGGTCAAAGTTCTATTTCTTTGGCAATTTCCTCCTTTCTGTCTTCTGTTCTTGCTTTGCAGATAACTGGGTGTCTGGACCTCCTGATTTAATCTTCAATTTTCTTAATTGTTTGCTCTTATTTTTCTTATTGTGTTTTTGTTCGACTTTCTGGAGGATTTCTTCACTTTTATCTTCTCTTTTTATTACATCCTGATTGTTGCTGCCATATTGTCTTTTAAAATTTCCAGGAGC
>NW_007732895.1:80183-81884 GCF_000696425.1 Galeopterus variegatus | reverse complement strand
GATAATGGAGAAGAGGAGGCTCCAAGCCAGGGAGCCATTTTGAGTGAGCCCTTTCTGAGTGTTGCTGTTGTCCAGCCCTGTGCAGGGGGCTGTGGGCAGGGAGGGGAGAGAGTTCTGGGCTAGATGGCCCCACCCATGAGCCTCCAGCCAGCTCTCCCCCAGCATGCTGGGCTGGCCCAGCCTCTCTGTGCCGGCCAGAGGGCGTAGGAAGGAAGTCCTAGCACCAGTACCTGCTCCGGGAATTGTGAGGCTGTGGTTATTGCCCCTGCTAACCCCTAATCTGGCATAGGACCAGCTGGCTCTGCCCACTCCTGGGCTGAGAAAGAAGTCATGGGCTTGGCCTGGCACTTTCTCTGTCTCTAGGCATCAGCCTGCCAGGGATGTGGAGGGGGATGTGTGTGTGTGTGCGTGTATGCTTGTGCATGTGTGTTTGTAAGTGTGTGCCCAGACTTCAACCCGTTTGTCCCCCTTGAGATGCACTTCTTGTCATGGCTTGAGGACAGGTGCTAGAAAGATTCTCATCCTGGTTCTAGGCGCCATAGGCCTCAGTTTCCCCAGGATTTGGATAGAGAGATTGCCATGTTTCCTGCTGCCATCCTCTGAGGAGGCTGGTGCCCCTGGGTCTGTTCCATCTCGCCCTGTCAGGCCTGGTTTGATCCTGCCCTGGGCTGGCCTGCCACCCTCACTGTTTCGTTCCCAGGAAGAGAGGGATCCCCCTCCCAGCGAACACAGCAGAGGAGCTGCAGAACATCATTGGCGTGGATGAGCCACTTACCCTCCCGGAATTCCTGGCCAAGTTCGACTACTACATGCCCGCTATTGCGTGAGTTGCCTCCAACCCTCAGGTCCTGGGACAGTGTCCATCCCTGTGACCAGGACCAGGCCTGTGCCTCAGCCTGTGGGGGCCAGAGAAGGCGCTCTGAACCCCCAGCTCTGTTTCTCACCATTGTGCACACTTGAGCAACTCTCTCCAATGCCTTTAGGCCTCAGTTTGCCCTTCTGAAAAGTGGGTGTGATGTACTGAAATTCCTTCAACTTCTACAGAGAAGTGGCAGAATATAGGAGTTAAGATCCTACTATCAGATTTTCATGAAATAACTGTGACAATGGGTGATGTCACCCTCTCTGGGCCTCAGTGTGCTCATCTGTACTGAAGGGCTTGTGATCTATCTACCTCATAGGGCTGGTGTTTGGAACAGAGAGAGCACTGTCCTCAGCAGCCCTCTCTTGCTTTGAAGATGACTGCTAACTTTATTGACAGCCAGGCACTAGGGCTTTTATATTATCTTTCATTGCTTCCATTTTTTAATAGCAGACTATGTCTTAGACATAGAAGAATGTATGTACAGCTTACAGAATTATACTTACCTTTTGTAGTTGTCGACAGTCCTGCAAAGTAGATACAATCCTCATTTGCAGATGAGGAAATGGAAGCTCAGGAAAGTGAAGGAGCTTGCCTAGCACCACGCAGCTGGCAAGGGTGACACCCAGATTCTCACCCTGATGCCACCACAAGCTTGCTGGCATGAGGCAGAGTTCCCCAAGGCAGGCAAGCATTGGGCCTTGGCAGTCAGTGCTGTGGGATCTCAGGAGGGGGAAGAGGCAGAAGGCCTGGGGGCAGTCAGGGCAGGCTGCCTGGAGGAGGAAGGGTGGCCCAGGCCTTGAAGGATGGAGAGGGTATGATGTCTGGAGGGCTAAACC
>NW_007732895.1:34792-78686 GCF_000696425.1 Galeopterus variegatus | reverse complement strand
ACACGTTCTGCTGATCATTCTGTCTTCACTCTTCATGGTGGAAAATTCCGTCATCATGTGATCAACACTCCCAGTGGCCCTTGCAGGTCAATTTTTGCCTTGTTTCTGGAGCCAACGCGCAGTAATAACAATTAAAATACTCTGAGCCTTTGTCTGCCCTGCTCCAAGCACTGGCCTAGGTGCGGTTTATGAAGTTTAACTCATTTGTCCTCACAATAACAAGGAATGAGGATTCAAGTCCATGACCAAGTCCCAGACGTCTCCCCCACCCCAAAGTCCCTCCGGATTTGTCCATCTATGTTTTTTTCTTTTATTTCTCTTCCCCACCAGCCTTCTGCTCATCACTCACACATATTTGGTTACTATGTCCTAGGCACCTGGGAGGTCATAGTTGTGACAAGAGAGATGAAGGGGTTCTTGCCTCAGAGATGATACTCTAGTGCAGGAGATGGAAAATCAGCTAATAAAGAACCCACATGACATATAACGTCGAGTGGTGATGAGGGCAACTTATAAAGCCCAGGGGATGGTATAGTGGCCATTTTAAGATAAGGTGGTCAGGGAAGGCTTCTCTGAGGAGCTGAGGCTTGGGCCAGGCTCTGAATGGAAGGAGGCAGGCAGTGTAGGACACACTGGGGAAGAGCAGCCAGGAGTGGGGCTGCCAACATAGAGGCCCCAAGTGGAACCATCTC
Source organism: Galeopterus variegatus (assembly GCF_000696425.1). Lineage (NCBI taxonomy): Eukaryota > Metazoa > Chordata > Mammalia > Dermoptera > Cynocephalidae > Galeopterus > Galeopterus variegatus. The sequence goes on along the minus strand of NW_007732895.1, from coordinate 77,994 downwards.
GACTGTTCTTGAACAGAATGAAGGCTCTGGTGGCCTCAGAATGAGTGAGCAGGACGATGCTGGGGAGTCTGGCCACAGAGTGGGGATTTCATTCTAGGTGGTGGGAAGCCATTGGGCTCAGAGGGGAGGAACAATACACTTTGATTTACATTTTAAAAACACTGCTGTAGTAGCTGTGCAGAGAGCAGAGTCCCAGAGGCAAGCAGGGAGACAGGGAGGCCAGGTAGAGGTGATATGCTTCAAACCAGGATGCAGGGGGCAAGAATTGGCATGTGGTGTGGAATTAGAGCCGATGGAACTTGCCGAGTGTTTAGGATCTTATCCAGCAGATGCCCACCCAGAGCCTGGGGCTGGGGGAAGAGGGATTGGGGGCCAGAAGGGGGTTTAATCTGCCAAGTGTTGGGGACAGCCTCATTTGTTCCTGGAGCTCCCAAGGGACTTGGGGAAGTTTATCCTCAACCCTTTCTTTCCTTCCCAGGGGCTGCCGGGAGGCTGTCAAGAGGATCGCCTATGAGTTTGTAGAGATGAAGGCCAAGGAGGGCGTGGTGTACGTGGAGGTGCGCTACAGCCCACATCTGCTGGCCAACTCCAAAGTGGACCCCATCCCCTGGAACCAGGCTGAGTGAGTGATGGCCCTGGGAGGGGCTGTGCTGAGAGGGTGGCTGGGTGCCCAACCCTGAAACCAGACCATCAGAATCCTTGACCCAAGCAAGACTTTGGTCTTGCCCCCTGATCTGGTCCATGGCATCAGAAAGAAAGGTTTAACTGTTAGAAGAGATGTGGTTCTGCTCCTTCACTTTGCGGTTTTGTTTTTACCTTGGTGCAAAAGTATTTGGATGTGTCTTGTAACCCATAGCTCTGGACACAGGCCTGCTGGCCAGGAATGTTAACCCACGTAGCCAGTGACTCCTACGGGTCCTGCTGTGACCCTGTAAGTGAAGTGAGTCTGGCCCATTCCTACCTCCCGCCTGGACCCTCACGGATCTCTAAGTGGTATCATGAAACCACCTCGCCCCATCCTCTACCATGATTCTGAGAGTGGGAATCAGACCAGGCCGCAGCTTAGCAGTGCTCTCCATCTGGGAGTCGGGAGGGCTACATCTCACCCCCCCACACACACCCCCTGCTGGGATCTAGAAGTGCCTAGACTGCTCTAAGGAAGCTAGAAGAGGTGTACCTGGACCCTCACGGATCTCTAAGTGGTATCATGAAACCACCTCGCCCCATCCTCTACCATGATTCTGAGAGTGGGAATCAGATCAGGCCGCAGCTTAGCAGTGCTCTCCATCTGGGAGTCGGGAGGGCTACATCTCACCCCCCCCCACACACCCCCTGCTGGGATCTAGAAGTGCCTAGACTGCTCTAAGGAAGCTAGAAGAGGTGTGTTAGGGCCTGGGGTTGTCTCTGTCAGTCTTTGCTCAGAGGAAGCAGGTCAGCAGGGGCGGAGGGTCCTCCCCCAAAACCCCTCCCTCTCCTCTGTCCCAGTCCTTTAGGACTTCCCTTTGCCTCAGGCCCATGCCTACTTCTCTCTCCACACAGAGGGGACCTTACCCCAGATGAGGTGGTGGCCCTAGTGAGCCAGGGCCTGCAGGAGGGGGAGAGAGACTTCGGGGTCAAGGTTCGGTCCATCCTGTGCTGCATGCGCCACCAGCCCAGTGAGTATGATCCCGGCCCTGCTGGGGGCTGCATATCTGACCCTGGCTCCCACATCCTGGCCTGGCAGTGGGGCTGTACCTAAGTCTCCTCAGTGCCTCCACCCTGTGGCATCCCCTTGAGCCCATCAGTAGGACCTTGGGGCTTCCTGAAGTCATTGGAGGCCTCCTAGGCAGGCTCAGAACTTCTGGTGACACATTTTTCTCCCCAGGGAGACCAGGCCTTGACAGACAGCCACATGGCCTGCAGGCGGCTCAGAACCAAAGGAGCCAGCATTAGAACTGAAAAGAATTCTAAGCCGGGTTCTGATCAGCCCAAGGTCTTCCCCTGAGACCCTGTGGGCCAGGCTTTGCCCTGTCTGGGCCACAGAACCCATGACTAGGTCTGATTTCTGGGATTTCTGAGGGGTCTCCCTTGTCACTGATGCTCATCAAATCTCCAGGGCTTGAGCATCATGGTTCTGAGCCCCCCTGTGTGATCTTGGGCAAATCATGCTACCTCTCTGGGACTCAGTTACACATTTTTATAAGGAGATGATCGTGTTTATCTCATTCCTCCACCTAAGGATTAGTGAGAACCAAAGCAAAGGGTTAATGCCAACCTGTAAAGCCTACTCTGTGCGGAATGGTTTGCACGCATTTTCTCTAATCCTGCAGCAGCCTGTGACATAGAACTACTACTGCTTATTCCCATGTGACAGATAAGGAAATTGAGGCAGAGAGAGGTGAAGCTTCTGCTCCCCAGTCAAGAAGGCACAAAGCCATGATTTGAATCTAGGGCCATCTGGTTCCAAAGCCTGTGTTCATTCATTCTTTTTAAATACTTCATAATAACTGCATTGATTAAGAGTACACAATATATCAGCAATATATTTAATAATATTAGATTACATTTTAAAATGCCTCTGCTTCCTTATCTGCTAAGTGGGGGTAAGCCCACCTTGCAGGCTATTGTGGGCATCACGTGACAGAATAACCCATTCGTCATTTACTGAGCCCAGGCCCTGTCCTTGGTGCTTTACACACGCCCTCAGCAAAGCTCTGCCAAGATCCTGCGCAGTAGCTGGTGGTGTTCCCTCTCAGAAGGGAGGAAACTGAGGCACTGGGCAGAGAAACGTGCCACAGGCCATGTGGTTAGGACACGGCAGTCAGGGTCTGAAGACAAGACACTAGGCCGTCTGTCTTGGGCTTCCCTGGGTGGGGGATGGGGCAAGCAGGGGCAGGGCAGCAAGCAGGAGGCTGGAAGGTCTCTCTCTGTGGTGCTGCTGACATAGGCCCAATGGACGTCTCACCCACAGACTGGTCCCTAGAGGTGGTGGAGCTGTGTAAGAAGTACCAGCAGCTGACCGTGGTGGCCATCGACCTGGCTGGAGACGAGACCATAGAAGGAAGCAGCCTCTTTGAGGGACACGTGAAGGCCTACGAGGTGGGTCCTGTGGGATGGAGGGGAGAGAGGCCAGCACTGGGTGGGTTTGTCCACCCACAGTAGGAAGAAGTCCCACGGACTGGGGAGAGTAGGGCCTCCAGAGTTCCCCAGTGTGTCTTGATTGGGTCTGGGAGCTTGGAACTAGATATAAAGAAAATACCCCCTTGGTGTTGGGAGTCCTGTGTTTGAGCCTGCTTCTGCCAATGACTTTCTGTGTGACCTTGGGCAAGACTGTCTCTTCTCTGGGCCTGATTCTTCTATCTGGATGACTGAACTGGAGCAGACATCTCAAAGGCCCCTTCCAGACTACTAATGCACTTCCTGTGGAAGGGGCCTAGCATGGTGGTTGAGAGGGGGGACTCTGGAGTCCCACTGCCCTGTTCAGAGCTTGGTTCCACTCTTTCTGTTTGACGTTGGTCATGTTACTCAACTCTCCTGAGCTTCAGTCCCCCCCCCCATAAAATGGGTATTATAATAGTTACAAATATTAGATAATATATACAAACCATGTCATACAGTGCCTGACACATAGTAACTCTCTAATAAATGACAGCTACCATTTAGATAATGATCGGGGGCAGGGAGTGGAGCAGAGTTCTCACGTGGTGGAAGCTGACCAGCCTGGCTGTGGGGATAGCTCAAGCCTGCCCAAACTCCTCCTGGGCTGCCCATGACCCGGCTCTTCCCCTTCTAGGAGGCCCTGAAGAGCGGCATTCACCGCACCGTCCATGCCGGGGAAGCGAGCTCAGTGGAAGTAGTAAGAGAGGTGAGGAGCTGGCCGTGGGGTCCCTTCTTCCCAGCTTCCTCCTGCCCCCTCCTCAGCTCCATGCTGCTTCTCTACAGGCCGTGGATAAACTCAAGACAGAAAGGCTGGGACATGGCTACCACACCCTGGAAGACGAGGCCCTTTACAACAGGCTGCGGCAGGAAAACATGCACTTCGAGGTGAGGGGCCAGGGAGTGGGGAGCCCCCTCCTGGACAGACAGGTAGAGAGCCAGGTGGTCCCGGGAGCTGTAGGAGCTGCACGGGAGTGGGCAGTGGGCATTACAGCTGGCAGGTGGTGGAGGAAAACAAGACTGATGAGCTCATGGGACTCACCAACAAGGTGGCCAGTGCAAACAGGGCAAGAATGGCGCCACAGGAGGCAGCCCAGCCCCAGGGCGGGGGGGGGGGGCAGGGCACGAGTGTGGCCTGCGCTGTGGGGGCCACACACACTGCTCTTCCAGGTCTGCCCCTGGTCCAGCTACCTCACAGGCGCCTGGAAGCCGGAAACAGAGCACGCGGTCGTTCGGTGAGGTCTGGTCCCCTAGGGCCCGTTTGATTTTGTTCCAGGAAAGTCGAGGGTGGGAAGGAAATGCAGGGACTGGGCTCTAGCCCATGCTGGGTCTCTTAGATAGGAAATCTCTTCAATTCCTTGGGAAGTAGGCATGGCCGTCATCATCGTATAAATGAAGTCCAAAGCTCAGATGTGTTGTAACTTGACAGAGATCACCCAGCTACTACCTAGCAAAGCTGGGGCCCTACAGCTCATTCAGCTATAGTAGAATGCCTGGCTACCCTTAATGAAACTTCCCACGCTCCTAACTCTCTCAACTCTGCCTCTTGGACATCAGGAAGATGAGTGCCTCCTGCCCACATGTTCTCTGCCTGTCACCTGGCACTTGGGTCCTCTTGGCACCTCTGGGCATTTCTCTTGAGTACCATCTTGAAGCTTTCCCCTGAGGGTCTGTCCTACCCCACAGTCAAGGCCCTTCTTCTGTCCTGTGACCAAGCTCTGGAAGCGGCATCACACCTAAGGAGGGCAAAGCTGCCTTCCCATGATGCAGGATAAGGACAGCAAGAACTTGGGGTGACTGTGGTCAGGCCAGTGCCATCCTGTCTGCCAAGCTTATGAGAAGGGAAGAAGCTTGGGCTCTGACGTTCTGATGACAAGGGAATCCTGTGGCCTGCCTTGGCCATGTTGAGTGTGCAGTACCTGTGGGACATCCAAGTGGAGGTTCTTAGAGGCATGTGGGTTTATAGCCCATGGGCTGGAGAAAGTTTCAAGAGTCATCTGTACAGACATGGTGGCTGAAGGAGATGCAAAGTTCCCAGGAGATGGTGGAGCAAGAGGTCCTAGGACAGAACCCAGGACAGTGACATTTAAGGGTGAGGCAGAAGAGACAGGCAGGAGGAAAGTGTGGTGTCAGAGAAATCTAGAGAATGGCTTTCAAACACTGTCAAATTTGTCAACAGTGTCAAATTCTGCTACACAAATTAAGTCAGGTAAGATCTAGGAAAGGTCTGCTGGCTTTAACAAGCGGCATTCACCACACCGTCCATGCCGGGGAAGCGAGCTCAGTGGAAGTAGTAAGAGAGGTGAGGAGCTGGCCGTGGGGTCCCTTCTTCCAGGCTTCCTCCTGCCCCCTCCCCAGCTCCATGCTGCTTCTCTACAGGCCGTGGATAAACTCAAGACAGAAAGGCTGGGACATGGCTACCACACCCATGGTCCCAAGAAGTTTCCATGGTGTGTTGGAAAAGCCATTTGCCAGCAGGATGGAGGAATGATTGCGACAGGGTGCCGAAAACTGTCCTAGAATGTTGGCTGTGGAGGGGAAGGCAAGAGAGGATGGTAGCTGGAGGCGTAGGTTGCCCAAGCCCCCATTCTACCTGGGTCTCCTGACAGGCCCCTCTTCTGCCTCTGCCCGGCTTTAGACTAGCAGGATGGGGTTGAGTCATGAGTTGTTAGTTATGTGGCCTTGAACAAGTCACCCGAGTTCTCTGACTTTGTTTCCTCCTCTGTACAAGGATAAGATCTTTCAGGTATAAAGTTGCTGTGAGGAACGAAGGATGGTGAAAGTCAATGTGCACTGGCTGTTTCCCCCTCTCTTATCCAGGTTCAGAAAGGACCAAGCTAACTACTCACTCAACACGGACGACCCGCTCATCTTCAAGTCCACCCTAGACACTGATTACCAGATGACTAAACGGGACATGGGTTTTACCGATGAGGAGTTTAAGAGACTGGTGAGTGGGTGAGCCGTGTTGGCCTTGACTCTCAGCCCTGGGAGTGAGGCCTACAGGTCCTATCCAGGGGCTGGAACCTCTGGAGATGGGGACAGAGTTTGCCTCAATAGTCTAAGACAAGCCAAAACTTGAGTTAGACATCTACAGAGAGGACGTCTTTGTGCTGATGTCCTGACCTAGGGCCAGGTTTTTAATCCTTGGTTTAGGTCAGGTGCCCTCAAAAAATCCAGTGAAAACTGTTGACCTTCTCCCTAGAAAGGTATGCCCAGCGATGGAATTTTGCACATGCTTTTCAGGCCTTTCCTAGAACCCAGGCTGAGCCCTTGATCTTGGGGGTTACACCACCCTGAGTCAGTCCCTGCAGGGGTATCTCTCTGGCCCTGTACATCCCACAGTCTCTCAAAGTTTACTCCAACTTCCTTCTCACATCCCTGTATCATGCAATGCCACATTAAGAAAACAAAAGCTCATGGTCTCTGCTCTGGCATTTACTGCCATGTGACCTTGAACAAGTCCCTTCCTCTGAGCTTAACTGTCCATGTTCAATGAAGAGGATGGAATATCACTAGATTGCCAAGGGCTCCCTTCCTTGCTCTCTGGTTCCATGTTGTTTGCCATCCTGGCCCTTCCAGAACATCAATGCGGCAAAGTCCAGTTTCCTCCCAGAAGGTGAGAAGATGGAGCTTCTTGATCTGCTCTATAAAGCCTATGGGATACCATCTTCAGCCTCTGCAGGTATGATCCTGTCTGGATTTCTGGGCTGTCACCCTGCCCTGGTTCCAGCCTGACTTTCTGTGGGATTTCTTGCAAGATGCCCTTCCTCTCTTAGGCAGCACCAAGAATGTGTGATGACTCTCTGGTTACTGAGCCCTGGCTGATGGCAGCTTCTCACTAGGTGGGCTTATTGTCTGTATAATTGCTGTCTTAAGCGGCTGCTTAAGGAGGGAGACTTCCTAAAGCCCAGTCCTAAAGGTCTGGGCAGGTTGGGGCATCTCCGTGGCTGCCCAAAGCCAGGGCAGGGATTGAGGCCCAGGTCCTAGCTCTGTTCTGATCCTTCCTTCCAAGGTGGCCTTGGCAAGGCATTCCCAGCTCTAAGCGTCAGTCTTGCTATCCATAGAAGGGAATTCCTTTCTGGTTCTGAAGGTCTGATTTTTACAACATCCTGGGTACTGGGAATTGCCTAACTTTGTTTCTGTGACCTGACAAGCAGAGCAACACCCCTGACAATGCCATGTCCGCCTGTTGTAGCCCTCACCCTGTGGATGGGTCTAGTGACACTCTTACCTTTATTCCTTCCAGGAAGACCATGACTTCAAGAGTCAGCTACTGATCCTCTTGAAGCCCGTTTCTGTACACATATACCTTGGCAAGGCCACATCTCTCTAATTATGTGCCCTGGACAGGGACCAGGGTGCTTGGTGATGGGCATGGTTCAATCTGAAATCCTCCTCTGATGGTGACTTGTGCTGAAAAACTGGTGCTCAATAAACCAATGGCTGGTGCTGTGCAGCACATGGCGTGTGATGCTGTGGTCTTGGAGGGGCTGACTTGGGTGAGATGAAAATGGAAGGAGCCCCTGGGGTCCCCAGACTCACGCAGCCTGCTCAGTGCCAGGGCTCTGAGCCCAGTGGAGGCTGCCCATGGAAGCCAGAGCTTCCAGTGCTGTGGGCAAAGGGGCCCATAGCCTGTCCTGCCTCCAGAAGAAATGAGACATCTCTTGCAGGGTTGTCTATTTAAATACTCCCTGAACTCTTAGCCCCCTCCTACTCTAGGTTTTAAAGGGAAAACCTTCCTTTTGAGTTCTTGAAGCTGTGGGTTGGGGTGACTGAGAGGGTAAGAATTATAAGGACTCATCAAATACTGGGCCTCTCAGTGGTGCTGGCCTCTGTGGAACACAGCATCTCTATCTCATTCCATGGACACCTGGGGCAGTGATGGATCCCAGCTAATGGTGGACTTGGGGAAAACAAGGCTTAGTCACTGCTTCTGCTGTTTAAAGGACAAATAATCTCAAGCCAGTCACACAAATCATCAGCATTTATTTCCTGGGTCTTAGATATCACTTATAGTGGTAGAAAGGGCAAACAGTTGGTCAAATAGTTTTGAGCCAAAATCCCTTTCCTAAAAATGGATCTGTGAAACTCCATGAGTGAACCTCAGAGCTGCATAGATGGTCAGAGGTTAGCTTGAAATGGCTTTTAAAAATTGTGAATTGATTGTCAACTCCCCCCCCCCGCCCCACTGGAAAAAGGATTAAAATTTTTAAAAAGTTTAAAAGTGTTTTTTAAAAAAGGGATAAGAATGTCTTGACCCAGAAGGCTGAGGTTGGGGAGGAGGGGTCAGTGTGGGGACATGGTTCCTGCCCAGGCCACCCAGAAGAGGAGCATTCCTGCGTGAGCTACTCCCCCCGGCAGGTCCTGAGTCCCAGCATCAGTGAATAAATAACATCCTGTGGTTACAGTGTCTTGAAGTGCATCTGGGCACTGGGAGAAGGTGGTGGGAATGTGGAGCCTGGGGCCATGGGCAGGGCTTTCCCAGAGTAGGGGCCACAGAGGCCTCTGGGGGGACCTGTCAGTCTGACCTGGCTTGCCCGGGACACAGGGCTCAGACAAGAGGCTGCCAGGCCAGGGTTCCCATTCCGGGAGGGGACAGCAGGTCTCTCTTCTAGCCTCTTTGGACAAGGCCAGACTCAAGATGAGGTGGTCCCATCGCTGCTCTTGGGCTGGTTGCTGGCCTCCTTATCTGGGGTGCTTGCCTCCACCTGTCCTTCTGGAGAGGAGAGAAAGAGGAGTTTTTCTTGGGCGCATTAACATGAATGTGAAGCACAGAAAGGGGTCTGGAAGGGCCCAGCCAACCTGATAACAGTGGATAAGCCATGGGGAACAGGACAGGAGCTGCAGGAGGAGGGACTGTGGCCAAAGGAAACTTCAGCCTGGTCTGTAACATCTTAATTTTTGTAACAGAAATGCATGTGGTGTTACTAGTATAGTCAAAAGTCAATTAATGGCCAGGACTGTGGATGGGTGTTAAAAGCATCAGGTGAAGGGCTATTGAGGGCCGATATTTCTGTTCAGGTTAACCAGATGGAGAGGGTAAATGTTAAGTCACCAGTGTGTAACAGGTGCTCAGTGAATGGTAGTTGTTCTTATAAGGCAGTAAACGGCATTGAAGCAGACCAGCTCAGGGGAGTGGTGAGGGTGGCCAGCATCAGGGCCTGGGGTGCCAGCGGTACGTCCTGGGGTGGGGGTGTGCATGTGTGGACAGCCTGACCCAGCAGACTACTGGAAGCCTCTGCCCCCTCTCCAACGCTGCTAGAAACCTCGGAGGCATTAGGAGTGAGGGGCAGCAGCAGGCAGGAGAGGTGGAGTGATTTGCCCAGTGAGTCAGTGTGCAAGCCGGAATGCAAGCCCTGCTGTGGAAGATGGGCCTGGCAGGCCCAGCCATCCACTGGGCCCGCTGTGCAGGGTGAGGAATGCGCCTAGCCCCTCTAGTGTCAACACCCTCCTCATCAGGCAGCATGGTAATCAGGCATCTCTCCATGAGGTTCCCCACATGGGCCCCAGCATGTGGGCAAAGCTCAACCTGTGGCACAATTCTTAAACCCCAGTGACACTATGCAGTGTCACCAGATGCCTTATAAGCTCACCAAGGGCCTACATTCAAATCCAGCCCTTGCCAGACAACACCTCCCTACTTGGTCTCCGTCTTTGCATCCTTCAGGCTAAGCCCTTCATGTGACTGAGGACCACCCTGTGGTTCTGGGGTCTGAGAAACACTTTCTCATGCACTCTACACAGCAACATGGAGGTGTAATTAGGGTTGTGATACACATGAGAAAACCAAATTTCAGAGGAGTGAACTGATTTGCCCAAGATCAAGCGGTGGAGAGTGCCCTGCCCGCCGCCAAAGCTAGCATCCCTTCCATAAACTTAACTTCTTCCAGTAGGCAGCACGCTCCAGGGTTTATGAAGCCCAACATCAGCATTACCTCATTTTGCCCTTGCAGAAGTCTTAGGAAGTGGGTGGGAGTGGTCGTGAGTGGTGCAGGCAGAAATCGGACGTCTAACTCTCCTGTCTGTACTGATCTCTGTGCCTCCCTCCCCCACCTCTGAACTGCCCCCCAGGCTGCCGCCCATCCTGGGGTGGTGCTTGTAACAAAGGCTTGATCCCAGAAGGTTCTGGCCCTCTAGAAGCCTGGTCAACTAGACTACATTGCGGGCAAAATTCTACCTTGTGCTGCCCCACTTGGCCCTGAGCATCATGTCCCAGGAAGCAGAAGGTTCTCTTTAAATTCCCCACTGATCTCTGCTCTGCTATTTCCTTGCTGTGGGACCTCGGGCCAGTCATTTAATCTTTCTAAGCCTCTGCTTTCTCATCTATGAGGTGAGGATGGTGACACCTCTGCCAGGACCAGGAAGGGGTGTGGGGCCCATATGCGGTCATCTGGCACGTGGGAATGCTTCCTCTGTGCCAGCCCCGGCTCTCCCTTGGCTGGGGAGAAGGACCTGGAGCACTTTCCTCTCCAGCCAGCACCGTTCCCCATAGGATCAGCAAACGGTCCCCATGGCTGGTGGGGCACTCTTGCTTCATGCCTTGCCTGTTGTTCCGCTCATCAGCAGGCAAAGTAACAAAGCATTTGTGCTCCTGATGTCCTGACGTAAGGAACTAAGAAGACAAAGGTTTGCACACAGCACACTTGGGGAGTGCTAAACATAACCAGGGTACAGACTAGGGGAGGACAGGTGGCCAGGCCTTCAAGGCAGGCTAAGACTGTGGCTCCCTTCCCCTGCCCTGGCTGTGTGTCAGTCCTCTGGGAATCTTTAAGCAAACAGAGGCTCTGGGCCCCTATCCCAGGCCTGCTGGAGCAGAATCTCTGGGGTGCCACCTTAACTCTGCATTCCCACTGCCTTGGTGAGCCTGCTGGACTGAGCCTGGCCCACAGCCCTGCCTGTGGAAGCTAAACCACTAATGGTGGGGCCTCCTGGAAGGCTCCCCAGCCAGTACTCATGCCTGAACTGCACCATAAGTGCTTCAGTTCCTTGCAGTGAGCATTATTTGTTCTCTCATGTCCCCTTTGTAAATGTCAGTCACTCTGGCAGGCAAATGTCATGTACCTGGAGGACCCAGACGCTCTAGGAACTCTGAGTCAGACAGGCAAAACAAGTGTTAGAAGTGCCTGGGCACAAGGGCAAGCAGCCACAGCTGCTGAGGTAGAGGGAACCAGAGCCGAGGGTAAGAGTGCAGAAGCCTTGAAAGCGCCCCTGGCAGCACGCCCAGCATGACAGCTGGCCATGTTTGATCATCAGTCGGTCAGTGAACAGCCACTGACTGGACAATTCTATCATGTGCCAAATGCCACCAGGCACCGAGGGCACAAGGCACAGACCCTGTGCCGGAGAAGCTCGGTCTAGAGAGGGGCATTGTACGAAGTGGGAGTACGGAGGTGGCCAGGAGAAGAGGCACATCCCCCTGACTGAGAGAGGAGACTGTGGTCAGGGAAGGTCTCAGCAGAGCAGATGTCTGGTTCTCTGAGAGTGACGAGAAGCCAGCCAGGCAAGGGGAGGGAGGCAAGAACTGGACAGAAGCTGCACAGGGTTAAGGCCCATTGGGGGCTTTCAAGAGATAAAAGTACTTGACTCGGGCCGGGTGAGAGGATACGATGGGAGGAAGATGGGAGCTGAGGCTGCAGAAGGGAGCAGGGTGAGACCCAGGGAGGCTTATGTGCCTGGGTAAGCAGTCTGGGCCACATCACAAGGGAGGGCTGGCAGATCACTCAAAAAGGGAAGGCTTAGGGATGGGCTGGAGGGAGAGTTCCATGGGCAGGGTGCCAGGGGGCTCTCTTTTGAGGCAGTCAGATTCTCATAACTAGGCTAACTTGCTGGGTGACCCTGAGCAAGCCACCCAACTTCTCTGGGCTTCAGTTTGTCCACCTATGACATGAGAGGGCTGGGTCCACGCCCGCACAAAGTCCTCTTTGTTCTGTACTCAAAGGTCACTTCTGGCCAGTGAGGACCAAGAGCTTTAGACTGGCGCTACACAGGGAGGGACAGTGTTGCAGCCCTCCAAGGACAGCCCCAGCAGGAGACAGACACAATCTGAGGCCACAGTGTGAGAAGCAGTGTGACAGCCACAGCCTCTGTGGTGCTGTGGGAGCAGGGTGAAAAGGGCCTCAGCCAGCGCAGGGGTCAGGGAAGGCTTCCCAGAGGAAGGCCCCAGGGCTGACCTTGGACTTGAGCTGAGAGGGTCCTTTGAGAGGACAGAGAGAGAGGAGGAGGAGGAGGGGCATCCCAGACAATACTTGGGTGGCAGATGCGACACTTCCTTTAGTTATTCGTTCAGCCTGTGATTACTAAGCACCTGCTATGTGCCAGGGAAAACAGAAGGCCCCTGCTCTCCTGGAGCTCCTATTTAAATAAATGAGATCTTGTCAGAGAGTGATGAGGGTCACATGATTGGGAGAGATGATTTAGCTGCCAGGGAGGCCCCTTGGAGAGCCTGGTACCTGAGCTCGGGCCTGAGGATGAGGAGGCAGCAGCCACAGCACCAAGTGTGTGATGTGCTAGGCAGAGGAAACAGTGAGACAAAAAACCCTGAAGGTGGAAGACCTGTGCCTTGACTGAGAAACAGATCAAAGGCAGGTGTGGTTGGAGGGTGGGAGGCAAGGAGAGGGTGGCACTTAGTGAGATCAGAGCGGCAGGTGAGGCCCAGTCCCACAGCAGGATGAGTTTGGCATCACTCTGTGTGATGCCACTGGGGGATTTTCTGGCAAAAGCATGACAAGAAAGGCTGGCTCCAACAAATCCTTCTGGCTGTTATGTAGAGCAGGATGGGAGGGATGGAAGTGGGTGCAGGGGACCAAGAAAGAGACCACTGTACTCAGCCAGGTGAAAGCTAAGAGTGGCCAGAGCCGGTGGTGGCTGTGGGGACAGAGAGAAATGCAGAGACCTGGGAAGTATCTTGGAGGAGAACTGCCAGGACTTGCAGATAGACTGGAGGGTGGGGGGAAAGGGAAGAGCCCTGGATGCCTGGCCAGGGAGTCCCTGGGGCCTGAGACACTGGCACCCTCCAACTAGAGATTGGCTGGACTCTCTAGCACTGATCATGGGACAGGCCTGATTTAAATGCAGTTTCTTCTCTGAGAAGTGTGGGCAGTCTAGGATATGGAGACCAGCCTAGAGGCTGGCAGAGGGCCTCTCACATGCAGGAGTGCTATGGGCCCACTGGCTCTGACCTGCCCCCTTTAGTGCCAGCTCGCCCATGTCTCCAGCCAACTTCCTCACGCTCACGGCCTCCGAGTCTCCCTGGATGTCAGGGACTGCGTTCCGACGGCCTGTCCGGTCACAAGAGATGAAGTCCGAGTAGGAGGATTCGACCTCCATCACGCCTGTTGCATCGCTCCTCAGGCCTGTGGGGACAGGGGGCAGGAGGGCACAGGTAAGTCCAGATGCATCTTGCAGAGAAGACTTAGCTCCAGTTCTCCAGCACTGATGTCTTCTGACAAAATGACAGATACTGCCTTTTTTATTGAAGATAAAGCAGAAAGCACAGAAAAATACAATGAACAAAATAAGTCACCCATAATTCCACCCAAACAACACCATCAACATTTTAAAGAACGTGTGCTCAGTCTTTTCTCTAAGTAAAGACAGTGATAAACATTTAGACATTTATCAACAGCACGTGCCAGGCAATGGCTAAATGCCGCAGACGCAACAATGAACGAGTCAGCTGTGGACCCTGCTCTCACACAGCTTACAGTCCACTGGAGACAGCATAAAATTATGTAGCACCCACGTCATGACCACAGGGCTTCAAGGGAGAATGCAGGGAGTTGGAGTGACCACCAGGACCTAACCAATGCTGGGGGTCAGGAAGTGGCATTTTAGCTGAGATCTGAGGATGAATAGATTTATCTAGACGAAGAGTGAGGGGAAGAGCATTACCAAGAGGGGAACAGCACGTGTGAGGGTTCTGAGGAGAGAAGGCATGGTGGGATGGAAGAACAGAAAGAGCCAGCAGGCTGGAGTATGGTGGGAGAGGGGCAGGGACACCAAGGATGCCGCTGAGGTGGCAGGAGCCAGATCACATCTGTTACTTGGTCCCTGAGGGGCTTTAGGCCAGATCAAGAATGATCAGCTGTGCATTTTCAAAGATGACTCTGGTGTCCAGGTGGAGCAGGGCCTGGAAGGGGACAAATTAGGAGGGTCCTGCAGAAGTTCAGGTGCAAGAAGATGATGGGTGGTGGTGGTGGTAAGACAAATTCTAGATGTAATTTGGAGAACAAATCAACAAGACTTAGTGTTTGGCTGATGGGAAATTTAGGCTTCTGACATGAGTAAGTAGGAGGACGGAAGTGTGGAACAAGGAATAACAGAGGAGGAATGTTTTAGGGAGTGGAGGTGGGGTGGAAAATAAGAGTTCTATTTGGCCATGTCAACTTTAAGATGCCAAGTGGGGAGACAGAGTAGGTACATGGAGCTAGGAGGCTGGAGCTCAGAAGAGAGATGGGGAAAGGGACGGGAGGAAAGATATGAAATTAGGAATTATCATTACAGAGATGGTGGTTAACAGCCCTGGTGGTTGATAAAATGAGGGTGTTTCAAGAAGTTCATGGAAGGGCCGGCCCGGTGGCGCACTGCTACAGTGCGCTGCTTGGGAGCGTGGTGGCGCTCCCGCCGAGGGTTCAGATCCCATTTACAGACCAGTTCCCGCTCACTGGCTGAGCGAGGTGTGGGAGCAACACCGAGGGTTGCGATCCCGTTGCTGGTCCCGGTCCGGTACGGGCGCGACACTGAGGGTTGCGATCCGTTGCCAGACACGAAAAAAGACAAAATGGAAAAAAAAAAAAAAAGAAGTTCATGGAAAAATACAAAAGATACAAATCTTTCCATGAACTTTTTAAAGTACCCTCAAACAGCCTAGAGAGAGAAGAGAGCACATATATAAAGAAGAGTCATATACCTTTAAAAATTATTTTGGGATCATACTATCCACTGTATTTTATAGCCTACTCTTCGGAACATTTTAGAACATGTCATTAAGGTTCCCTCTACATGATTTTTGTATCTGCATACTTGGATATACCATGATTTATTTGATCAGTCCCCTAGAAATAAACATGGAGGTACTTTCCAATTTTCTACCACTACAGACAGCACTACATCTTTATGTAAATCTTTGTGCCCAGTCCTAATTATTTTCTTATAATATATTCCCAGAAGTAGAATTGCAGGGCTAAAGGGAAGGGTGAAATATTTTTTAGGCTTTTGACACATTTCCAAGTTGTTTTCCCCAATGGCACAGTGGTAATTATAATGACAAAAAACTGGGAGAAAAAGCTTATCAATTCAGTACTTTTTCTATTTATATTCCCGCCAGTAGCACACGAGATTGTCCGCTTGCCAACTAGAGGTACTGCTATTATATTAATAAAATGTTAATCAGCTCAGGGGATATTAGTACCTCTCATTGAGCACTTATGATATTCTGAAGGAAACTGAATCATAGTCACTGCATGAACTCTACCTGGCAGACCCTGAGTTAGGCAATGGGAGGGGTGGTCTAAGCACTGGCGTGACTTTAGGAGTTTACAGTCCAGTGGGGTGGGCCTAACAAATTCCACTTCTATACACACACAGGCAAATGCCCAATGCTCTATGTGGTGTTAAGATGTTTACTGCACATGGTCGGTAATAACAACCTGTAGGAAACCACCCACATGTCCATCAGGAAGTTAGGCATTACATGAATTATGAAGTATTCATAAAAAAGAAATGTGCCAGATGGATCTGTACTGACCTAGCAAGATGTCTGAGACAAACTGTTAATTAAAAAACGAAGGCTGCAAAACAGCACCTAAAATAAAACCCAGTTTCTGTGGGGAAAGATAGCAGACACATAAAAAAAATATCTGGAAAAACATGTAACAACCTTATAAACTGTGGTTCTTTGTGATTAAGGGGAATTTTCATTTTCTAAGTCTACATCTTTGTAATGGTTGAAGGTTTTATAACCCAAGTTATCATGTAATGCTTTTAGAAGGTAACTGACATTGGCAGGAAGTGCCTGGAAAGCACCCAGGGTGGGGCTCAGTCGGTAAGAGCTGCCAGGAGTGTGTGCACGCACGCACTTGCGCATGTGTGTGAAAGGAGGGGCTGACCAGTATGGAGCGCTAAGCTCACAATCCCCACAACACCTAGCTCAGAAGAGACACCTACAGAATGGATTAGGGGCACTCAAAGATCAGACAGTTGAGACAGGGAGGTGTCCTGTAGAAGAAAAGAATGAGACATGTGACCTTAAATACAAACTCTGCCATCAGACCTTGAGCAAGACCTCGCCCCTCTCTGGGTCTCCATTTCTCCATCTGTAAAATAAAGGTGGGGCCAGAGTTCTAAGGCAATTCCCCACAGCTCCGGCAGATGGCACGCCCCGCTTATGTTTCTTAGCAGCCTTGAGAGAAGTTGCCTTTGTCATGCTCTGGCTCCCCCTCAGCTAAATGAATTCCCAGAAGTTCCAGAGGTGGTTCCTTCTGCAGGTCACAGAGTTTCACTCCTGCCCTTTCCCTCTGGGAAAACTGCTCAAAGCTTCAGAACAAGGGAATGGCCTGCTGCAATAGTAATAACAGTAATAGCAAGAGAATAAAAATTATGACAATTCTAATGATAATATTAAAGGTAACACTTAATATTATGTTACGTGCTTATATGTTTTACATAAATCACTTACCTAATGGCCACAACAGCCCTCTGACATAAATGAGATAAATTTATAACCATGACTCAGAAAGGTCTCAGGCTCCTAGGCCCAGGCTCATCCTCCATATTATACCTGCTGCCTATGGGAAAGGACAGAGACCCTGAGCAGGCCACACCACCTCCCAAAGCCTTGGTTTCCTCAGCTCTTTTCCTCCAGTTGGAATGTGACCTCCACGAGGGATTTTTGTCTGGATTTTCATCATGCCAGACTGAAAGGGCTCATTCTGGCAGCTGAGCCAACATGTTCAACTACTTCATTCCCTGATTCTCACAGCACCTGGTAAAGAGTAGGTGGCTCCATAAATACTCACTGAACTAAATTTGTATCTATCTAACTATGTATTTAACTCCTCTCTCTGCCTATCTAACTACCTATCTGTGGAGATGATAAAGCAATTCCTTCTTGGGACTCCATCCACTGCAGAGTGCTGTGCTGGTTGGTGTTCTTGTCTGGTATCTCTAGGATCTGATACCATGGGATGGAGTTACAGGCTCCATCTAAAAGGCCAGCTTCACTGCTAGGACAGACTCCTTGGGGCTTTGACCTCCATCTTGTTCTGTCTAACCTTACAAGCTGCCCAATGCAGGAAGCCAGGTCTTTCCTGGCAGTGAGAGAGACTTGTGCCAAGCCAAAGCCCAATCCTGGAAGACATCAAATGAGCCAACAAGCTCTAGCCACCATATCCCCATTCCCTCAGGAAACAGCGATTCCATAGATGGGTCTAGGGAGCTCTTTGATTCGAAGCACAAACATAATATCATTTCTTCTACATTTGTATTCCCCTTTGCTCACCCTCTGCTCTTTAAAGTGAAGAGCAAATGGGGAAATAAAAGAAGGAATCCTCAGAAAATGGTCATTTTCTCAGACCCTGTTAATGAGAGTGTAAAATGCTAGGACATCCCTGGGGAATGACTTGACAATATGTACCAAGAAACATCAACTTTTTTCATATCCTTGAACCACTAAGTAAGTTTATAATAATTTATTCTAAGAAAATATTCCAAGTTGTGCAAGAAGATAAATGTATAAATCACAGTGTTATTTATAATAGCCAAAAACTGAAGACATGAAAATGAGCTCCTAAATGGACATGTTAAATGTCCTAAATGGATAATAGAGAAAAACACACTTATATCCAAATGAAATACATTCGGGCATTAAAATAATGTCTGTAAATATTTTTAAAGACATGGAAAAATGTTCACAAATATTATTAAATGAAAAAGAATCTCAATGATATAATCACATGTATTAATATTTAATTATGAGTAACCGAAAAAATCCTTTATATTTTCTAAAGTTTTTACAGTGAAAGCATTCACTTTATTTTAAAATTACTTGATTTTTGAATAAGTGTGCATGTGGTATAAAATTCAAAAGGTTCAGCAGGAAAGAGATAAGAGCTCAATCTCCTTCCCACCTTATCCCCCACACCCTTTCTTGTGGCTTTCCAGAGACAGTCTATGCAAAATACATATTCCCTCTCTCTCTCCCCCTTCCATTCCTTTTTCCTTTATTTAAAACAAAATTTTTTTTTTTCCATCTTACTGTTTTATTTAAGAATATATCTTCGAAACAATTCCAGATCATCCGGAAGCCACCATAGCACTGATTTGATCAAAACACTGGAAACAAACCCAAAGTCCTTATAGAGCTAAACTGGTCCTTTTATTGACTGCATGATATTCTCACTGCTGTAGACTGATTTAATTACTTCCCTACTGATGACCTTTGGTGCTGTTTCCATAAAAGTAGAATTGCCACATCAAAGAATCAGTGTATTTTTTTATTGTAATAGGTATTGCCAGATTTTCTTCCACAGAGGTTATTTCATTTTGTGCTGCTACAATAAAATACCTGAGACTAGGTAATTTATAAAGAACAGAAATTTATTTCACACAGTTCTGGAGGCCGGCAAGTCCAAGATCAAAGTGCCAGTGTCTGGTGAGGCCTACTCTCTGCTTCCAAGATGGAGCCTCCAATAGCTGTGTCCTCACAGGGTAGAGGCATAAAAGGGTAAACTCCCTCCATCAAGCCCTTTTATAAAGGCTGCTAGTCCCATTCACAAGGGAGGAGCCCTCAAGGCCTAATCACCTCTTAAATGCCTTACCTTTTAATGCCACCGCATTGGCAACACCAGAATTTTGGGGGGGAGACACATTCAAACCATAGCAATTTCCATCAGGCATATATGACGGGCACTTTGTTTTACCACCTTCTTATCAACACTATTTGTTTCTAATCTGAAAGGTGAAAACCGCATCTGGTTTGGCTTGTGTTGCTCCTATGAGTGAAGCTGAGCATCTTTCCATGTGCATTTCCTTTTC
The DNA here is from genome assembly GCF_000696425.1 of Galeopterus variegatus. Classification (NCBI taxonomy): domain Eukaryota; kingdom Metazoa; phylum Chordata; class Mammalia; order Dermoptera; family Cynocephalidae; genus Galeopterus; species Galeopterus variegatus. Next base: position 58,824 of record NW_007732895.1, on the reverse strand, counting down.
TGTGTACTGTTTCTTCAAATCGTTTTGTCCATTTTTCTAAGGGATTTTAGGTCCTTTTCTTATTGATTTGTGGGAAGTTCTTAATATATTAAGGCAAGTAGTCTTTTGCCTTAAGAGAAGCTACAAGTAAGTTACAAATAATTTTTTTTTTTTTTTAACTTATCCGTCATTTGTATTTTTGGCATTTCTTTCCCCACACGCATTTTTATATTCATGTTGTCAAATTGATCCATATTTTATTTTATAATTTCTGGGGTTTGGAACATAATTAGGAATGTCTTCCCCATTCTGAGATTAGTAATAAATTCTCTCTTGCTTATTTCTAATGGTTTTATTTTTGATTTTTTTTTTTTTAGAACATCTTAAAGTTTTAGTCCTTTACAGGTTACCTAAACCACTTTTGATTAAGAAAACTGTAGAAAGTCAGTAACTGCCACAAGTGAATGCCAGGCAGTGGCACGTGTCAATTTTCCACAGAGTCCTGCTTTGTGGGGTGTCTGAATGCACTGCTTGGGGTCTCTGCTCACACTTGTTGGGATTAATTGCAGCAGATTTTAGTCCACAGGTCGCTTTTCTCCATATTTCTTTGTAAACTCTTTAGCATTCTTACAGAATTTTTTACTGTCCTTAGAGTATTTTTCAGCTAGGTCAGCCTGAACGGGGTGCTCGCGCTGGGGGGTCATTGGATTACTTGGTCAGTTTTGTTTGCTGGTGTCCACTTTTCAGCACTAATTACTGGCAGACAGACCTGCCCCTTTTCATCAATGTTTGGATGATAGATCTTTGTTTTAAATGTGATCTTGGGTGGTTTGAATGGGTACTCTGCTGGAAGTGATTTCGATTCTGAAGTCCCCCTTATCATATGGAGGGTTGTCAGGAACAATAAGCCCTTACCAAGTCAATAAATTGGCTTCATCAATCTGGATGTTACGGAAGTTTTTCATTCCACATTTGCAGATTTCTTCAAGCTCCTTTGTCAGCCTCCTGCTGGCCGCCACCTTGGATCTGGTGCTGCTGCGTTCCCCTCTAATGCTTTTATTGCTTCAATTTTCATTTAAAATTGTCTGATTATCTGCTGGTATGAGTTAAAGATCCACCTTAATTAATTTTTTCCACTTATCTCAAAATCATTTATGGAATAATCTGACATTTCCTCATTGATTTGAAAAGCTGCCATTATTGTCTACAAAAATGTGTATTGGGGTCTGTTTCTCAACCTTTTAGTCTCTTCAACTGATTTATTATGTACCAGTATCACGTTTTATATTACTTTAGCTTTAATTTTTAAAAATTTTTATTGAATCATAATTGATTATACATATTTTCGGGGTTTAACGTTGACATATGCTGATCAAATCAATATTACTAGTATACATATTGTTACAAACTGTACTTATTCTTTATGCCACTTGTCCAATCTCTCTCCATCCTCCTCTCCCTCCCCCCAACCCCCTCTAATTACCCTAGATTTCTTCTCTCCTTCTGAAAGAATAATGGTTACTTTGTTGATTTGTTGCCTAGATGATCTGTCCAATGCTGAGAGGTGTGATCAGGTCCCCCAATATTATCATAGAGCAGATGCTTCTTCTGTCACTCTGAAATGGGCTTTGTGGAGAGAGACATCCTCTTCTTTTCTTTATCTCTGCTGGTGACTCTCCTTGTGTCAATGCACTCCAGTGGCTGGTGGACCATCAGCATGGTGGTTGTGGCATCTAGCTGCCATGGTTATTGTGGTGGCTGAGCTGGGCCACCCACATGGAGTTGATGTTTTTGGCACACTCCTTGGTGCTGGTGGTGTGCCTGATTGTGGGCAGGGGCGTCTGATCCCTGGATCCATGCCTCAGGTCCCTGGGTGGACTGAGGCACTGGATGTGTGGCTGAGCCAGAACTAATTTTTTTGTCCTTTGCTTACTTCTAAAATGGGAGAACTTCCTGTGGGGACCAGCACTTGAGCTGTGTGGTTAGCTAAATTTCTGCTTTGCTGCTGATTCCCTAGGGAAGGCTTTTTATGCAGCTCAGGTTTTAATGGTTGACTTTATAGGTACTTCCAGCTCTCCAGAGACCCAGTGCACCTGGGCTGTGTAGAAACGTTGAGCTAGGCCTGAGTCTTTTCATCGAACTGCACCCCATGCAATTCTGATTTCCAGACCAGTCTCCTCTGAGTGGTCCTTTGCTGACTGGAGTGCCAGTCAGCTGTCCTTGCTGTGCCCCAGTGATCCCCACGTCTCCCCTGCTACCAGTGCTGCAAACACTTTCCATGGGACGGGCCATGTGCTGGTTCCTTGCAATGACTCACTGGCCTCTGAGTGGCTTTTTTTTCAGTTGTTGTGGCTCCTTGCTCCTGTGTGGGTCCACGGGAACCCTATCAGTGGTCTTGCTGGCCTGGGGGCCACCAAGGCCCTCTTCTCCCCTGCCGCTTCCATGCAATTTCATCCGAAGGGCACAGCTGTGGCTTTTGCCAGCTCCTGCTCTGTGCGCTCAGCAGCTCTAGCCTTAAAGTAGCCGCAACAGGAAATGGTCAAAAATGGTTTTTTCTTTCTCTCATCATGGCTTTTCCCGCCTTCATATACTCCATAGCTCTCTCCTCCTCTTCCCCTGAGCTCCAGCTTTTTTATAGTTGTAAATTGGTTGATTTGTGGGAGTGATGCTGGGGACTGTCTATTCTGCCATCTTGACTGGAAGCCTAGCTTTAAATTTTTAAAAAAATATTTGTAGGCTACCTTCCCTCTCATAACTCAAATCTTTTTTTTTTCTTTAGAATTTTTCTGGCTGTTTTTACTAGTTTACATTTCCTTATGAACTTAATAGTCATTTTAATTTTTCTCAAAACTCTCATAGTATTTTTATTGGAATTGCATTAAATGTGTACAATACTATATGGCACATGAATACAGAATGTATGCAGAAGTGACATCTTTATGATATTGAGTCTTCTTTCTTTTATAATTCCCCTCCCATGAAGTCAGGCACCCAGTCTTCTCCTTTGTTCCCCAACATATCCCAAAAAGCTAGTCCAGTGCCTGGCACATGGTGGGTGCTTGATTTATACTTACTGAGTGAATAATAAATTACTGCAGCAGTACTACTTCTGAGATGCAAGGCTAAGTGCCTTCCATCATTCTCTCATATAACTCTCAACACACCCTGTGAGTAGGTACCATTCTAATTCCTATTTTAGAAACGAGGAAACTGAGGCTTAGGGGGTGAAGTAACTTCCTTCAACCTCTCAGAAGGCTCGTTCTCATTTTCCTAGTCCAACACCTTGACTACCTGTATGCCCTTTAACTCTATCCATTTACTCTCTTCTTATGTGTTTCTTCTCATTGTTCTATACAAATCATCTCTCTCATCGCCATCCATTCATTTGATGTGGATTCTCTCATTGCTGAGCTGCAGACAACTAGGTGAATCCACCAAGAGGATATAAACAGAATTATGCTCCACCTTCTCCAGAACTCTCTCCCATTCATTCTTTCTCTTAGTCAAGAGTCACCTCCACAGTCAGTTGCCCAAGTCGAAAACCAGTTACCCTAAACCCATGCCTCACCTCATCTTCCTCTCTGTAAGGAGGCATCCTGCAGCATAAGGCTCAATCACTCTGGTTCAATCACTTTCTCTAAAATATTTCAGGTCCATATGCCCATTTCTCCACACAGTCATGGACTTAGTTAGGCCTCATCATCTCTTTCTGGTCTATTACATTCTTCTCCTAACCAGTTTTCCTGTCCCACCTTATCCTCCCCAATTCATCCTCAAGCCCTCCATCCTCTGTAAGCAAGAGGGCCATTCTCAAACATCAGTCAGCTCATACTCATGCCCTGCTCAGAAATGTTCAGTCATTGAAAAGAATAAGGCAGATCCATTTATGTATATTGACATGGAAGCAACGTTCTCAATAAATGATTACTAATAAGTCCTAACACATAGGTCTATAGAGTCTCTTCTCTCCTGAGTTCTGGGTCTTTACTTCTAATAGCCTATTAATTATGTCCAGCAGGGGGACAGCTTTGATTCATTCAGGACTACCAAAGCACGTCCTCAGGAAATATTTGTTCATGAAATATTTGTTAATGAAAAGTTGTTGTAGAATCAAACTAAAAGGGACCCCAGAACTCACCTAGACAAGACTCTCATTAACAGTAGGAGAAACTTAGGCTTGAAAATGGAAAATGACTTGCCCAGGGTTCTTGAATCTAGGGGTTTGATGGAGTTTGGATGTGCTGTCACCTCCAAAACTCATGTGGAAATCTGATCCCCAATGTGGCAGTGTTGGAAACTGATTGAGTCATGGGGATGGCTCCCTCATGAACGGATTAATGCTCTTCCTGGGGGAGGAGGGGAGATTAATGAGTGAGTTCTCGCTCTATTAGTTCCCGTGAGAGCTGGTTGTTTAAAAAGACCCTGGCACCTCCTCTCTCCTGCTTCCTCTCACCATGTGATCTGCTTGTACCCGCCAGCTGCCTGCCACTTTCCACCATGAGTAGAAGCAGCCTGAGGCCCATGCCAGATAAAGCTGTCCCAGAATTGTAAGCCAAATACACCTCTGTTCTTTATACATTACCCAGTCTCAGGTATTTCTGTTATAGCAACACAAAACGGACTAACACAGGGTTCTAACTTCGGGTCCGGAGCTCTTTCTCCCACACCACACTGTCCCTCTCAGAAGTACCCAGTAATATTTCAAATCTCTGAGAAGGGATGCCTGATGTGGTAAATGGCATGTAGTGCAAACGTCCAGCCCAGCTTCCCTGTTTACTAGCTGGGAGACCTTGGACAACTCCCTTCACCTCAGCAACACAGGGATAACAGTAACACCTTTCAGCATATGGAGCTGCTGTGAAGACTCAATGAGACAACAATGCGTAAAGACACCATTAAGTTATGTGAAACCTAAGAGGCACACAATTAAACCATTCGTGGGGTAACTTAATAAAACTTTCCTCTTGACATTTAACTCCTGTGTTTTTTACTCCATGTTTAAAGGTACTATAGAAGGTCAAAACTTATACCTCCTTCTTTTGTGCTTTATGGTGCTGAGTGGAATACAAATTTCACAAAAGGGATGACCCTGGCTGGCATGTTTACTGTTATATCCGAAAGGCCTAGCACATAGCTGAAGCTCAATGAATATTTGATGAGTAAGTGAATGGAAGATGTTCTAGATTTCAGTGCAGAAAGAGCAAAGGATGTGCAGCCCTGCATCATACCAGTGGCTGAAGGTCTGGCTCAACCCCCATGCAGTAGGGTGACCCCCAACGAGTCCCTTCCTCTCTCTCAGCTTACTTTTTCCTCATCTTAATAATGAAAGTTGAAATATGATCTCTAAGTCTCTTTCAGTCCTGACATTTCATTCATTCATTCAATATTTACCAATCAACTTCTATATACTAGACACTGTGCCAGGTGTGGCATATACACTGGAGACTAAAAAAGACATTTACAATCTGATGAGAAAAAAAGTAAGTGAATCTATCATCACAGATTATGATATTTGCTATAGAAGAAGAGGAGAGGATTCTGTGAGTGTGGATAGTTCAGTAAAAGGTTGTATAATCAGGAAAGACCTCCTTGAGGAGGTGATGTTAAGCTGAAATCTACAGAAAAGTTGGATAGAGAGTGATCTGTACAGAGACAACAGGCAATCTGATTCTAACAGCAATCTCCAATCCTATCTCAGCTTGAGTGCTATGGGGTGCTAGAGAATGAAGCTCTTTCTCTCTTCCTCATCCTCAGGATGTTCTGGTGCCTTTGTGGGATCTGGATGCTTATAGAGCATTTGACTGACCTTGAGTGCCCAGGACAGAAGGGAAAAACTCTTGTACTCTGTCCCTAGACCTTTCAGGGCCTTGGGGTCAGAGGCTGTGGTGCATGCAGGTGCTTGCTCTGGGCTCTGTCAGGTTTCCCCACAGGAAGCTGCTTCTCCCTCGGGTTTTGAATACTCTCCCCAGCTTTGTAAACTGAAGAGGCCCTGGACGCTGCCAAGAACTACATGGTCTGTTCCAAGTCTGTAGCTATTAGTCTCATCGTTCAGGCAGATCCCACTACAGTTGCAAATTGTTTTCCAAATATACTAGAAAGGTCATTTCCTGTTTTTTTTTTTTTTTTTCTTTTTCAAAAATTCAATATTTGCAGAGACCATACAAAAAGCAAACAGATACAAAGCACAGAAGTGGGACTTGGTCCTAGGGGAGAGGCCTACTGGGGGTGGGCAAAATGTTCTATAAAGCTTCTCTGAGGGAAGAAAGAGCTGTGGGAACTTGATGGAAATACCAGGGCCTAATGATTGAATTGGCATTCCTCAAATTCAAAGGGCAGTGGCTTCTCTCTGTAATGGGAAGCCAGAACCAGACAGGCACTGAGGCAAGCAGAAAAGTCAGGGCCCCAAATTGGACACATTCTGAGACACTGGGAAAGGCAGGGCTGCTGGTTCTAGCCATATAGGGCCTGCCAGGGCTGACAATGAAACTCCATCTAATGCCTTAGGGGCATATCCAGCACAGGGTCACCAGGGAGGAGCCTGCCTCCTGCCAGGGCACTGACTGCTGCCCATTTAGAGAGCACCTCTGGGTGAAGCATTGTTTGGAGGCAGACAGGCCGGGTCTTGGCCTCTGCACCTAGAAGACCCAGAACCACGCAGGCCCAAGTGCAGGCAATAGTGAGACTTGCTTTGGGAGGTGGCTTGGTGAGGAGGGAAGGGAAGGGTGCTGGAGCCAGACAAGGTTCTCAGTGAGTCCCACATCGCCAGGCCCCATGGACACCTTTCTGTTCTCCTCTTCTCATTCCTTTTTGGACCACTCTCCGTGCGGGGCTTCCAGACACCACACCCTCTGGGCCTCCCTCCTACCTCTCTGGCCATTCCACAAAGGCACCTCCTCCTGCTGTGACCTTTATATTAGAGACACCCCCCGCCCCAGACCCCAGTCCTTCTCTATTTGCTCCCTGGGAGTTCTTCCCTTTCCTTTAAATAATATAAGTTGGTGACCTCCCAAAAGCCCCAAGCCTCTCTTAAGAGCTCTAGATTTGTGAATTTAACTGCCTACTTAGCGTATCATTCTGCTGTCTCCCCAGCCGGCTCCTCTCCAGCCTTCCCCGGCTCAGTGCAGGCACTACCATCCACCCAGGCTGCTCAAGCTAGAAAGCCGGAGCCAGGCTTGATCCTCCTCCTCCTTAACCACCCACGTACAATTCGTCACCAGGTCCTGTCATTTCTACTTGCAAAACAAGAGCTTGAATCTGCCCACCTCTCTCCTCCACATGCACCCGCTGGGCTCTGCTGTTCCTCCCCTGGGCCCATGGTGGAGTCCCTCCCTGCAGTCCTGCTTCCCTCTCACCCCGGCCTGTCTATTTTCTACACAGCAGCCAGAGTGATGTTCTCAAAACAGATACTGAGTCGTGTGATTCTCCTGCTTCATTCACCTTTGATGCTTCTCTATTCCATATCCAGGGAAATCCAAACTTCTGACCCCAGCCTGAAGTCCTACAGTGATCTGTCCCTGCCTTCCTCTGCAACCTTTCATCTCATTTCCACTCTCTTTTTGCTCTGGCCACACTGGCCTCTCTTTAATTCCTCAAACCTAATTTAATTCCTGACCTCAAGGCCTTTACTAGACTGTTCCCTCTGCCTGCAACATTCTCTGTGAGGGTTCGGATCCCACATACAGACCGGCCGCTCACTGGCTGAGCGAGGTGCGGGGGCAACACCGAGGGTTGCGATCCCGTTGCCGGTCCCGGTCTGGTACGGGCGCGACACTGAGGGTTGCGATCCGTTGCCGGTCACAAAAAAAGAGACAAAAAGGTGGTTGTGGGGATTAATCACAGACAGCATTTATGGAGTCCTAACTGCATGCCAGACTGTGCTAAGCATCTTAGAGGCATCATCTCATTTAATTTTATAGCAACTCTATGAAATAGAAAGTATCATTATCCTATTTTACAGAAGAGGCAGTTGAGGCTCAGAGAGGTTAAGTAGCTTGCTCAAGGCCCTATACCCAATGAGTGGGGAGCAGGACTGAGCCTGCACTACTAAGCTATAGAGCATGGGAATGAATTAGCATCATGCCTGACATATAGTAAGGGTTTGTTAAGAAGTGCCCATTCCCTTATTTCTCCCCTGTTCCCAGCCTCATAATAAGGCACTTCTGAAGAGGAAAAGCAAGAAAGCAAGAAAGACTCGAGAAAACATTCTACAATGTTGGCTAAAATATATGCACAGATGCATTTTATCCATGCCTAGGCAAAATTGTTTTGGATTTTCAGCTGGAGGTAAAAATCTTCAGAATCTTTTCAGTGATGTTGGGTTGACTCTGAATTCTGCCACCAAATTCTACTTTTTGGTATCTAACTTCACAGCAATAGTAAAAAAAAATTATTTTAGGGTACAAATTTTAAAACTCCTGTCCCCTTGGCATCTATATCCTATATCCCACCCTTTGGCAGGGCTGTGTTACTACTACATGTGGGGCTGGAGATGGGGATTAGAACTGTGACACAAACTCTCCTCAATCTGTGAAAGTCTGTGCTTCTATGGAGGTCTTTAGAAAGAAAAAGAATTGTCTAGATTGATTACTGCTTGATGGCCAGGCATGCTGGGTCTCCCCAGGCCTCCTACTGTTCATGCATTATCTATACTTGCTGAGGGCTCCAAAGCAAGGTTCCCAGAGAGTGGCAGTCTCCATACTACTGTGCAGGGAGTGGCAGGAAGGAAAGTGAGATCACTTCCAAGCAGGCCTGCCAAAGGTCCAGAGCTCTAGATCTGCTGATGCTAGGCTGGGCACCTCTGAGCAACGTTGTTCCCCTCTCAAACCTCAGGGGTCTCGAGTGTGGAATGAAGGTGCAAACAGAACATCTCTGTGGTGGCTTTGAAACATGTCTGCAAATTCTTTGAGTTGGAGTCAAATTTGAATCCCCTTGAATGAGCTGGTCTTTGTGACTAACTTCTAACAAATAGAATGCAACATAAGCGACGCTGTGTGACTTCCAAGATGAGGTTAGAAGGGACTATACAGCTTCGATCTGGATCTCTCTGAGGACACTTGACTTTGGAGCTCTGAGCTACATGGAGGAAGCCCAGACTAGCCATGTGAAGTGACCACACGGAGAGGTCCTGAGATGACATGGAGAGAGATGCAGCCGGACAGCCTGTAGCTGTGCTGGCCCTAGCTGCTCCAGCTCCAGTCACTATCTAACTGCAATTGTATGAGAGATCCATGCCAGAACTGCCCAGCCAAGCTGTTCCCAAATTCCTGACCCACAGAAACCATAAGCTGTTGTTTTAAACCACTAAGTATTGTGGTGATATGTTATGCAGCAATGGATAACCAGAACAATCTCTAATGTTACTTCCAGTTCTGGGGTTCCTCTCCAGTTCCTCTAGAATTCTATAAAAAGCATCCCCCCAAAACACTGTAGAGAATGAAAAAAGCAAGATATTATCTCTAAAATATTAATTTATTCAACAACATTTTACTTATCACTTAATATGTACCAGGCTTGAAACAAGACGCCATGGATACAAAAACAATAAGACATCATTGTGCCCCTGAGGGAAGTTCATGGTCTAGTTAGGGAGATCAACTCACAAACCCATAATTCTTAACCAGTGGTGGTGGGGCAGACATACCAGAATTACCAGAATCACTGGGAGACAGTTTCAAACTATACCCCTCACTTCCCCCAGGGATTCTAATAATGACAGGTGGGGAGCCAGGGGATGTGCTCTCTAGCTGATAATCACTGCCCTCGTCAGGTCCCTCTGTTACTAATGGGAGGGGCATCATAGCCTGCACACACGATGAGAGAGAATTTAGGGACCACTTCTGCACAGGCATACCTTGGAGATATTATGGGATCGGTTCCAGAGCACTGCAATTAAGCAAATATTGCAATAAAGTGAGTCACACAAATTTTTTGGCTTCCCAGTGCATGTAAAAGCTATGTTTACACTATATTGTACTCTATTAAAGTGTGCAATAACTTTATGTCTAAAAAAGTGTACATACCTTAATTAAAAAATAATTTATTGCTCAAAAATGCTAATAAATCATCTGAGCCTTCAGTGAGTAGTAATCTTTTCGCTCTTGGACCATCTTGCCTCATGCCAATGGCTGCTAACTGATCAGGGTGGTGGCTGCTGAAGGATGGGGTGGCTGTGGCAATTTCTTAAAATAAGATAATGAAGATGGCTACATTGATTGACTCTTCCTTTCACAAAAGATTTCTCTGTAGCATGTGATGCTGTTTGACAGCATTTTAAAAAAATTGAAATATAGTTGATTGTACAGATCCGTGGGGTGCAGAGTTGAATATCAACACCTGTGTTTGACAGCATTTTACCCACAGTGGAACTTCTTTCAAAACTGGAGACAATCCTCTCAAATCCTACTGCTGCTTTATCAACCAAGTTTATGTAGTATTCTAAATCCTTTGTTGTCATTTCGAAATGTTCACCAGGAGTAGGTTCTCAAAAATCACTTTCTTTGCTCATCCATAAGAAGCAACTTGTCATCCATTAAAGTTTTATCATGAGATTACAGCAGTTCAGTCCCATCTTCAGGCTCCAGTTCTAATTCCAGTTCTCTCTTTAAACCCCTTAAAGTCATCCATGAGGGATGGAATAAACTTCTTCCAAACTCTTGTTAATGTTGGTATTTTGACCTTCTCCCATGAATCATGAATGTTCTTAATGGCATCTAGAATGGTGAATCCTTTCCAGAAGGATTCAATTTACTTTGCTCAGATCCATCAGAGGAATCACTGTCTATGGAAGCCATACCCTTACAAAATGTATTTCTTAAATAATGACTTGAAAATTGAAATTACTCCTTAATTCATGGGCTGCAGAATGGATGTGTTAGCAGGCATAATAACATTAACCTCCTGTACATCTCCACAGAGCTCTTGGGTGACTAGGTGCATTGTCAGTGAGCAGTGACATTTTAAAAGGAATCTTTTTTCCTCAGCAGTAGGTCTCAACAGTGGGCTTAAAATATTCAGTAAGCAATGCTGTAAACACATGTGCTGTCATCAGGCTTTGTCGTACCATTTATAGAGTCCCGGCAAAGTAGATTTAGCATAATTCTCAAGGGCCCTAGGATTTTCAGAACAGTAAATAAATACTGGCTTCAACTTAAAGTCGCCAGTTGCATTAGCCCCTGACAAAAGAGTGAGCCTGACCTTTGAAGCTTTGAAGCCAGGTATTGACTTCTCCTCTCTAGCTATGAAAGTCTTAGATAACATCTTTTTTCAGTAGAAGGCTATTTCATCTACATTAAAAATCTGTTGTTTAGTCTATGTTGGTTTATGTTGTTCAGTTAATGTTGGTATTTTATATCAATTATCTATCTTAGCTTGATCTTCTGGATAACTTCCTGCTTCACCTTGCACTTTTATGTTATGAAGATGGCTTCTTTCCTTAAATCTGTCAACCAACCTCTGCTAGCTTCCAACTTTTCTTCTACAGCTTCCTCACATCTCTCAGCCTTCACAGAATTGAAGAGTTAGGGCTTTGCTCTGGATAAGGCTTTGGCTTAAGGGAATGTTGTGGCTGGTTTGATCTTCTATGCAGACCACTAAAACATTCTTCGGATCAGCAATAAGGTTGTTTCATTTCCTTCTCATTTGTGCGCTCACTGGAGTAGCATTTTTAATTTCCTTTAAGAAATTTTCCTTCACATTCACAACTTGGCTAACTGGCACAAGAGGACTTGCTTTTGGCCTATGTCGGTTTTTGACATGCCTTCCTCACTGAGCTTAATTATTTCTAGCTTTTGATTTAGAGTGAGATACATGTGACTCTTCCTTTCACTTGAATACTTAGAGGCCATTATGGGGTTTTTCATTGGCCTAATTTCAATATTCTTGTGTCTCAGGGAATAAGGAGGCCCAAGGAGAGGGAGAGAGACAGGGAACGTCCAAATGGTGGAACACTCAGAACACACACATTTATTGATGAAGTTTGCCATCTTACATGGGTGCGATTTGTGGTGCCCCAAAACAATTACAATAGTAACATCAAAGATCGGTGATCACAGATCACCATAACAGATATGATGATAAGGAAAAAGTTTGAAATATTGTGAGAATTAGCAAAACGTAACACAGAGATAGGATGTGAGCACGTGCTGTTGGGAAAAAGGTGCTGACAGACTTGCTCAACACAGGGTTGCCACAAACCTCCAATTTGTAAAAAACACAACATCTGTGAAGTGCAATTAAGCGAAGCACAATAAAACAGGGTATGCCTGTATATAAATCTCTTAAAACATTTAAAAAGCTTGGTAGTTAAGAGCTATGGCAAAAAGATGTACACGGCATTGTGGAGGCTCAGGAGTACGGTCAGTTATAGACAGTCACTCATTTTAAGGAAGGTACTCCTTCACACCCCTCCCTTCCTTTATATTTTACCTTTACATTTATTGTTTTATCAGGCACTGAGGATTCAGCAATAAACAAAACAGATTCTGTACACACATTCCAGTGGAGTGACTCATACTAACAAACACGGAGTAACTGCCACAAGGCAGAAGTGCTGTGGAGAAAACTAAAGCAGTGCAAGACAGGGGAATGAAATTTTCTACAGAAAGGAAAGGGAGCCCCTCTGATTGAGGTGATGCTGGTGCAGAGACCTGAAGGAGCCAGGCAAATACCTGGGCTAAGTGTGCCAGGTGAGGAGTAGCATGCCAGATGCAGGGCCCGCCTGGCTTCCAGAAAGATTAACAAGAAGGTGGTGGGGCTCGGGAGCAGTGAGCAGGGAGAGAATAAGAAGACTGACTGTGACTGGGGACTTCTAGTGTCTTAGAGGGCAAGAGCAGATTTTGAATTTTGCTCAGATTTGGATTTTATCCTTTCACTGGCATTTCTAATTCAACACTGTATTGTTTCCCTTCCATGCTAATTTCCAGAGGCTTCTCCCTAGTGTATGGTGAGCATAGCCTTGGAGGCGGTGAGGGATTCTCTTCACACATGGCTCAAAGGCTCAGACACTGCGTGCCCCAGGCAGTGCCCGCAAGGATCGGGGCCCTCCTGTCTCAAGCTGAAGAAGAAAGGTAGTTCTCTCTCCATTTTTCCTGCCTCCAGACAGAAGAAGGATTCAGGATCCAGAAACCACCACATAGGAAAATACTAATTAAACAACGCCCTCTCTTGGAACCTGGGAAAGCAACATGTTCACAAGCCAGACACCATCACTACTTGAGCACAGTGTAGATGTCACCTGTACCTTTGGCTCACATTAACACAGTTTACATGAGATTCCCAAGCCTTGGTTCAGTATTCCAGCCTTCCACCGGGTACCAAGTCTTCATGGGACTGCCAGTCCCCAGCCCACATGTCCTGTGTAACTCTCAGTGGCCTGGGGCAGAGACCTCTGAGCCTGAGTGTCTCTTCCCCTTCCCTGACCCACCAAAAGAGATAGGGTCTCCCCATTTGCCACCTGCAGCACCTTGACTTCTCCTTCCTAGTAATCACTGCACTTGTAATTCATTAAACAGTCAGTTATTCAACAAATACATATTGCAGTCTCCTGTGAGCCAGGTGCAATGCAGGTGCTGATACATTTGTCACTATGTGTCTTCCCGACTGGTTTCAAGGGGTAGGTATCCTGACTTTCTTGTTTGTCCCTATATCCCCAGCATACAGCACAGTTCCTGACACATAGGAAATACTCAATAGATACATGCATATGAATGAATTAATAAACCAACCAACCAACCAACAAAATAAGAACTTAAGATCATATGCACCCTGAAGCCAGTGATTAAAATAACCATCTGATGGGACCAGGGAGGGAGCGGAGGGTGGGGAGAGATTGGATAAGGGGCATATAGAATAACTATGATTTGTAATAATGTATATACTAATAACATTGATTTGATCAACATATGTCAATGTTGAACCCCCAAAATATGTATAATCAATTATGATTCAATTAAAAAAAATCTGAGTCCTGGTTTCTTACTGAATTAACAACAATGGTAACAGTCAAATAAAATAAAAATCAATTTAAAATTAAAACTGTTATTTAAAATTTAATAAAATGGCTACTATTTAATATGGGGTGTATATACTATGCTCAAACATGACTAAAAATGCTTTCCATGTATCATCTTATTTAAGCTTCACAGTAGCCCTATAATTAGATGCCTTTTACTCATAGGAGTACTGAAGCCTGGATTCAAACCCAGGACTCGCTGGTTCCTAGGCCCAAGGCCTAAAAGGTAGTGCCTCTCTTTGGCTCAAGGAATCAGAGGATATGGAAGCCCTAGGGTGAGCTTAAAGGGGATGAAGTGGCAGAAGGGGACTGATACAGTTTGGATATGTTGCCCTCCCAAAGCTCACGTTGAAATCTGATCCCCAATGTGGCAGTATTGGGAGCTGTTTGGGTTACGGAGGGTGGATTCCTCATGAATAGATTAATGTTGGGGGGGCAGATGGTGAACGAGTTCTTCTATTAGTTCTGTTAGAGCTCATTGTTTAAAGGACCCTGGCATCTCCTCCTTCCCTCCCTCCCTCTCTTTCTCCTTCTCTCTCCTGCCCTCTCTCTGTCTCTCTCTCTCTCCCCACCTCTCGCCATGTGATCTCCTTGCACTTGCTGGCCCTGCCATTTTCCACCCTGAGTAGAAGCAGCCTTAGGTGCCCGCACCAGATGCAGCTGTCCCAGAATTGTGAGCCAAATGAACTCTTTTTCTTTGTAAATTACCCAATCTCAGGTATTCTGTTATAGCAACACAAAACTGGACTAATAATTTCTAGGAGAAGAAAGAGATGTTCTCCTTTGTCTTCATTTACACCCGCCTGTCTCCACCTAGTCATCTAACTTGCTAGAGATATGCTCTAGCATTGAGAATTACAGAATGTTTCTTCATTCCTTCAATCATTCTTCCAACATGTACTAAGCATGTATTTGTTTTCAGCAATGACCCCGAATGCACCTATAGAGGCACTGCATTTTTTAATCCTCAAAATGAAGAGCCAAGGGCTCAGAAAAGTGGTATAGGTTACCCAAGGTCCTCCAATCAGTTAATGACTGAAGTAGGACCTAAATCTGTGTTTCCTCATTCCTGATTCAATGCACATTCTTTAGGATGGTGCATTCTGGTGATGATGCCCCGATATGGATGATATTGCATCTGCTCCATCCACATCAGAGAACTCTCCTATTACTAAACTCTCTGCCTCTCTGGCTTCTCTCAGCTCAAATGGCTATCCTCACCTGGGTCAAATAAGGCCACACGCTTTAATAACTGAGATGACAAGCTTTCAGAGTGATTCACTGAGCACCTAACACTGTGCCTGGTGCATAGTTTCTAATAAATGTTTTCTAAATAATGAATGAATTAATGAGTCAAGAGAAACGTACGATGGATCTGCTAACATGAAACAGTTAAGCGAACACAGTTATATGCCCTGCACTGGATACATGACAGGATCTTCTGCCTGCTGTCTCCTGAAACTCAAAGAGTGACAGTATCTCCTCGAATGACCTTCACATTGACAACTACAGAAAGACAGAGAGCAAAAACAGCCAGGGATTCGGATGACAGAAAGAAGATCCTGTGCTGAACTACCACTGGTTCTGATTCCAATGAGAAAAGAGGTCCTATGAAACCATCATCATTCTACAGTCGCTCACTGAGAAGAGCCTGCTTGACAGGAGACGCTGACAAGTCGAAATTACTCAGAAAAAAGCTTGCCTCCTGCCTATGTTAACCCCAAATTCAGGCCTATCAGAGACATGCTTGTAGCTTCTTAGCTAATAAAGCCATTTATAAAATGCATTAGAGTCAAGTTGCATTTGTCTAAGTATCCCTCAGGGAGTGACACACTTCAGAGCATCAAGATTCTCCAATTGTGCCTCTTTGAAGTATCAAAATCTTACGGGGGGGGAGACAGAAAGTAGATTAGTAGTTGCCTAGGACTGGGCGGGTGGAGGGTTAGGAGGGTGATGGCTAAAGGATGTGGGGTTTCTTTCTGGGTAATGTTCTAAAATTGATTGTGGTTATAGTTGTATAACTCTGAATATACTGAAGGCCATTGAGTTGTACACTTTGAATGGGTGAACTGCATGGTATGTGAATTGTGTCAATAAATCTGTTTTAAAAAACCCTTATCTGAATTATAATAGAGAGGAATTCTCCTCATATATTGCACTAACAAATTAGTGTATTACCCACTAATCTTTTCTTCATGATTTAAGATCACTATGAATATAGTGTTCATATCAGCTGTAACACAGCAATGTTCTCAAGTATCACAATATACAAGGGTGTCTGCCCTGCATGGAACTGCCCCATATTTTTCTTGCTTTCTTTATTTTTTTTTTTTATAAAAGAACCCTTTACTTTCATCTTAAAGCTTGGTGGCTAAGCTCACGTGCTTTATTCATACACCACTCACTGACTTAATGGCTATGTGTTCTCTGACAAGTTAATCAAGCTCTCCGTGCCTGTTTCTCCATATGTAAAATAATAGTATTAGCCTCACTGGGGTGTTGGGAGGATTAAATAAGATAACATGTATTAAGCATTTAATGCTGTTCTTGTAGTGGTAAGTTAGACTAGATTTTAGCTCTCGACACTATTCTCACTGTCGTCCGTGTATCTGCCTATAGCAGCCCCTCTGCACTATGGACTCAGAAACCAGAAAACTCTTTGGTGTTCAGTGCACTTGGTGTGTGTTCAGTGAGATAAAATGGGCTGAATGGTACAATTTCATGACTGGACTTTGGGATATCCCATGGGACAGCTGTGAACTTCAGCAATATTTGCTAATTTATCACAGATCACCCCTAAACAGAAACACCTAAAGGCTTGCTGTGGTCTCCTAAGATCCTGGCATTTGGGAGGCTGGTGCCCAAGGGGACACAGTAGCTTACAACACTTTGGGTTCTCTCTAGATGAGTGGTTTTTATACTTCAAAAGACACAGATGCATTTGAGAATCTGAGGAAAGCTATGGTAACTTTGCTCAGAAAAGTGTACATACATATTTATGTACGTGTGTGTATATATATATATATATATATATATATATATATATATGAGCGCACGCGTGTGCACGCACACACATTACAGAGGGCTCTTAACTCACTAACCCCTACCCATAAACCCCTGGTTAAAAACTCCAGCTCTAGACTTCACATAACCCCAGCATTCTTATGGTTTGGAGGCTCTGGACCTCAATGCTCCCACAGCAGTTGGAACAGAAGGCCATTTGGAGGCTTGTTATCTTAAACCGGCCTTAGCCAGAAAAACAGTCCTGGGAGCTGGCTGCTGTGTCCTAGCCATGGCAAACATCTGCATCCAGGGGATTCCCAGGGGCCCTCAGTCAGAACAGCACATAGGCCTGGTGGCTCGGGGAAGCTACTGTAGTACAAGGCCCAGAAGCCTTGCTGATAAGCAGCCAGGGAGTTCCAATCTCAAGGCGGCATCTCTCCAGATGAGATCACTGCTCTGCCAACAGAGAAGAGGAGTCTTAGGAGAGGTGCCGGAGACAGGGAAGGCCATAAGAAGAAATTCAAAGAGCTGAAAATCCCCCAAATTTGTGGGACTTTTCTGGGACTAGGACTTGGAGAGAGAAATAAAGGCTGGAGATTCTGACCCAATTGCAAAGAATTTCATCTTTGAAACTTTGAAAGAGGTAGGAGGAGTGGTGATGGGGAAGGCTGGTCAACTATGGATCACACACTTTGAATCGTGGCTCCACCATTAGCTGTGTGATGCTGAACGAATCATCTAACATCTCTGAGCCTCAGTTTCTTCATTTGTAAAACAGAAATACCAATCCCCAACTCTTAGGGTTGTAGTGAGATTAAAGACAATATATGGGTAATTTTTTTGAGTCCTTTCTTCCTAAAAACCTGAAGAGGTAAGAAAGGGGTGAGTACAGGATGATAGTTGAGAGCTCCATCTATTCTCAGACGTGACTTGGGTTCAAATCCCAGCTTCATGGCTTAGGCAAGACTCCTAACCTCTCTGAAGCTCTTCATCTGTGAAATGGGGACAATAAAACTTTCCTTGCAAGGTTACATTAGGATTAGAAATAATGAATATATAATGCCTGGCTCAGATGATGAAATGCTCAGTAAAATGTGAGCTATTATTGGAAAAGTGAAGCTAAAATTCAAGAAGTAGTTTAAGTGTAGTTGAAAAAATAAAAGATGTGAAGCTAAAAAAAAAAAGCTGGAATGAAATCTTGGCTTTGCCATTTTCTAACTTCTGTATATTGGCCAAATGATATAATTTCGAAGAGCTTCAGTATCCTCCTCAGTAAAACATGGATAATAGGAGCTACTTAAGTAGACACTGGATGTAAAAGTTTAGCCCAGTGCTTGGCACAAGACCACTCATTTATATGTTAAAAACCATATTACTTGGGCTGATACAACAGCTCAAGGTTTGAGTGATGGCTTCCAGTGAACTGGGCAGATTTTTTTTTTTTTTTTTTTTTTTTTTTTTTTTTTTTTTTTTTTTTTTTTTTTTTTTTTTTTTTTTTTTTTTTTTCAGACTTACTGAGGTATTATTGATGAATTAAAATTGTATATATTCAAGATCTACAACGTGATGTTTTGATATATGTGAACACTGTGAAATGATTACCACAATTAAGCTAATTAACCTATCCATCACCTTACATAGTTGCCTTTTTGTGTGTGTGGTGAAAATACTGAAGATCAACTCTCTTAGCAAATTTCAAATATATAATACATTATTATCAACTATATTTACCATGCTATACGTTAGGTCTCCAGAATTTATTCATCTTATAATTAATTGCAAGTTTGTACCTTGTGACCAACATCTCCCCATTTCCCCAATTCCTTGATCCCTGGTAACTACACTCTTACTCTTTGTTTCTATGAATTTGACTTTTTTAAGATTCCACATATATGTGAGATCATGCACTATTGTCTTTCTGTACCTTGCTTATTTCACTCAGCATAATGTCTTTCAGATTCATACGTCTTGTTGCAAATAGCAGGATTTCCTTTTTTAAGGCTGAATAATATTCCATTGTGTGTGAAAACATAGAATTAAAAGATGAATCTTTTCATGAACTTTTGGAAGTACCCTCGCATACACATACACACACAGCCCTGTGTGTATATCTCTCTCTCACATTTTCCTTATACATTCATTCATCAATTAACAAAAAGGTTGTTGTTTCCATATCTTCACTATTGTGAATAATGCTGCAATGAACATGGGAGTGGACACAGCCCTGTGTGTATATCTCTCTCTCACATTTTCCTTATACATTCATTCATCAATTAACGAAAAGGTTGTTGTTTCCATATCTTCACTATTGTGAATAATGCTGCAATGAACATGGGAGTGCAGATATCTCTTCAGGATAGTGATTTTATTTCCTTTGAATATATACTCAGAAGTGGGATTGCTGGATCACACGGTAGTTCTATTTGTAATTTTTGAGGAACCTCCATACTGTTTTACATAATGGCTATACCAATTTACGTTCCCACCAACAATGTATAAGGTTCCCATTCTCTACATTCTTGCCAATACATATTTTTTGACTTTTTTATAATAGCTATTTTAATAGGTGTAAGGGGTTATCTCACTGTGGTTTTCATTTGAATTTCTCTGATGACTAGTGATGTTGAACACTTTTTCATAAACCTGTTGGCCATTTGTATGACTTTCTTGGAAAAATATCTGTTCATAGTCTTTGCCATTTTTTAATCAGGTTACCTGCTTTTTTTTTTTTTTTTGCTAATAAATTGTATGAGTTTCTATATATTTTAGGTATTAAGTCCTTCTTGAATATATGGCTGGCAAACATTTTCTCCCATTGTTTGGGCTGCCTTTTCATTTTGCTCATTATTTCTCTGCTGTGGAGAAACTTTTTAGTTTGATGTAGTCTCACTTGTTTTATTTTGCTTTTACTGCCTGTGCTTTTGGTGTCATATCCAAAAAGTCAGTGCCAAGATCAATGTCATGGAGCTTTTCCTGTATGTTTTCGAGTTTTACAGTTCCAGGTCTTACATTTAAATCTTTAATTCATTTTCAGTTGATTTTTGTGTATGGAGTAAGATATATATCCAATTTCATTTATTTTGCATGTGGATATCCAGTTTTCCTATTTATTGAAGAGACTATCTTTTTCCCATTGTGTATTCTTGGCACCCTTGTCAAATATAGTTAAGCGTACATGCACGGGTTTATTTCTGGGCTTTCTACTGTGTCCCATTGATCTATATGTCTGTTTTTATGCCAGCACCATACTGATTTTATTAATATAGCTTTACAATATAATTTGAAACCAGGTGGTATGATGCCTCCTCCATCTTTTTGCTCTTCTTGCTCAAGACTGCTTTAGTTATTTAGAGTCTTATGGTTCCATACGAATTTTAAGATTGTTTTTTCTATTTCTGTAAAATATGCCATTGGAATTTTGATAGGGATTGCATTAAAACTGTAGATCACTTTGGGTAGTATGGACATTTTGACAATATTGACTCTACTGGACAGATTCTTTAAATGGCCTGGCATGGGCACAGCTCAGACCTGAGCCTTAGAGATGTTGTTAGGCCAGGCAGGATTCTCACCTTCTACTCTCTCCACTTGCTTCACTGGATCCTCTCGAAGGAGTTTTCCTCATAACCAGGAGATGGGGAGCACCTTCAGCATCTGTGCCAGATCAGAGCAGGTGGCAGCCTCTTGTGAAAGGAAGTGCTTCCCCTGCATGTGTGGCCTGCCTTCCTTGCTGAGGTAAGAAGGAAAATAACTTGGGAGAAGAGCAGGCACACTCCTTGCTGCCAAGCAGTTTGCCCACATGGTGGGAAGGTAGCTGCCCTGTTTAATGCACTTAGAGAAAAGGACTGACTAAGGGGAAATACTGAATAGACATACTCATTCCAGGATTAAGTTCCAGATCATGTTTTAGTTGTCTGAGAGCTATGAACAGAATTTTCGAGGTATATTAAGAAAATAGAGGAGCTGTCCCTTGATGTTTCTGTTGCCTTGGCACTGTCTGAAAGGTCTGCAAAAGAAGCACCAGCAGAATGGCAAGCTCTATGCACAGTGGTCAGAGCGTGGGCTCTAGACTCCGGCTCTTAAACTTCTTCCTAATTGGGTAAGTAGTTTCATCTCTTTGAGCATCAGTTTTCTCATCTATAAAATGAGGATAATACATATGTACTACTTCATAACATTAAACTAAATGAGGTTAAGAAGAATGTAGGTGTTTACTGTAATGCTTGGCACATGGTTTAAAAAAACAGTAGCTGCAGAAGCTTTGCCCAGGTATTCTTTTGTCTGTGCATGTGCCCAAACACATACCTGGCTTCCAGTCAGTGATTGGTTCCTCCCCTCTGTAGGCTGACTATTATGGGCTGTAGGGCGAGAGATCTGTAAGACTGACCCCAAGGATAAGGCTTCCTTCTCGCCCTTATCACAGGGGAGAAGCTGCTGCTACAGGAGTCCCAGTATCCTCTTGAGGATTTCAACAAATCATTACATGGCAAACAAAGCAGAGAGATTTCTCTGGAAGCCCCAACTGGGCACGTAAAATTTCCATGGTGAGATAAGAATGCTGATGCTCACAGGTGTAAAGTGACTTGTTTAAGGTCACTTGTGCTCTTTGCTTTACACTGGATGTCTCTACCCACCCACCACCACCTCTTCTTTCCTCTCCAAAGAGACTAGCTGCTCTCAGGCTCCAGGCTCTGTCCTCTTGAAGGTCCAAGGAGAGGAGCAGCACAAGCACTGAGAAGAGAGGTGATGAGAGTAGACCAGGGAGAACACAAATTCCATGTGGTCCATTCTCCAAAATGGAGTTAGAAGGTCTCCTTCTTAAGCCTGACTCATACTTCTCCCCTGCTTAAAAACCCTCCAGTGATTTCCACTCAGAACATGTGGATAAAGCCCAGACTCTTTCATGGCCACCTCCAGACTCAATTCCAGCCACAGCTCCTCCTCCCCATTGTGTGCAGCCCCAGAAATCCTTTCAGGTCCTCAGGAGCACCGCGCCCTCTCCAGCCTCCAGGCAGCTCCCTAAGCCCATAGCCTCCTCTTGCTCACTTTTCTCCAGGTCATCTCCTGCACACCTTTCAAACCTCAGTAGCCTCGACCCACCAGCCCTCTGCACTTATTGCAGACAACTGTTACTTGTCTATTGACAACCAGATCCACAAGCTTCCTGAGGGCAAGGACTATGCCTGCCACTCTGCTCTGGTATTCAGTGTCCAGTTCATAGGACATACTCCATAAATACTCGCTGAATAAATATACAAATGAAAAGAACTTTTCCTGGCAGAGGCAGTAGTCTAGACTGAGCTGCACCAGACACAACTGCACTGTTCCCCATGTGGTGCTGGAGACAGAGAAAATAACTAGACTTTCTCCCTCCTCATGCAGCTTCCATTGTTCATGTAGTCCCTAGTTTATAGACAGAAGCACAATAGATTCAGCAAGCTCTTCAGAGAGAAGATTATGTCTCTAGGCTCTTTAGCACCCTTATGAAAATTCTACCTATGGAAAAGACCCAGGTGGGTGTAAGCCAACTTGACATATGGCCTTCAATTCTGATATCCTTAACAATTACATTCAGGAATGCCTAAGTAGGCAAGATCGTTTCCATGAACCCTGTACTCCCAACTTGACAATGCAAAGAAATTTACCAAATTTGCAGATAAACAGTAGTGTTTTAGAAGAAAAGCCAATTATCATGTTACCTTGGATTTTAAATTATTAACTTATGCCAGAAACATTTAGATATCATAAAACTATGAATGCTGACCCAAGGTGGCCATATTTCTAGGTAGGCCACTCATGCCCAGTGAATGGCAATTTGTTTCCAACTGGAAGAGACCTCCATTACCCCTCCTCACTAGACTACTAGGCCATGACCAACTCTTTGGGCTGTTTTTTGCTTGCTTTTGCTCCTCTATCACAGCATTAAAATGAAAATTCCCATAATGTGCCCTGCTGGTCTTTGTGAAAATAGTTTTACAACAACCATTTGGTGCAGAGAAATGTTGGCATCATACCCAAAGTTACTAATAGCTCCTGTGTATGATTCTATCTGCTTAAGTATATGGCTGAAGAAACCCATTCTCTCTTAAGCCACCAGAGGCAAATTGTCTTTCTTGTGCTATAAAGAAACTGTGCATAAATGGAAACATGACTGAAATTGCAGCATGATGTTACATAACTTCTGAAAAGAGCCATCCTTCCTTTTCTTCGTGGGACCAAAATTCCTCTCTAATTGCATCTGGAACTTATGTATTTTCTTTCTTCAAACAGAAATAAAGGTAATTAGGCAAAAGTTTGTGATGCTATGGTAGAGGGGTATGAACAGCATGACTACCCACCTGGTTTAATTTCTTTTTCCTGCTTGCATCTCTTCAAATTTTCCACTGTTGACTAATCAGTGTGGAAATTCTAAGGCACCAGGAAAAAAAAAAAAAATTAGAGCCAGACATACTCTGGGGTTGTAAACTGAAACAATCTTTCGGGAGGACAAGTTAACAATATTAAATGTGCACATCCTTTGGGTTAGCCAAATGTCCAGAATTTATACTATTAATAAATTCACATAAGAGGATATTCAGTGAAACATATTGGGTAGTAGCAAAAAAAGGGGGGGGGGCAGAAACAACTTAAATGTCTATTAATAGAGAAAGAGTTAAATTATGGTATATCAATACAATAAGAAACTATAAAGCTATTTCAAAGTATGAGGAACATTTTATTTTACTGACATGGAAAATATACATGTGTGATTGTTAAAAAGTATACTGCAAAATTGCATATATTATCACGTTTTTTTTTTTTTTAAGACCGGGGAAAGTTTGAAACATTTTATTTATTTATTTATTTAGTCCTTTTTGAGACCTGCCGCACCTGTGAGCACACCGGTCATCCCTATATAGGATCTGAACCCGCGGCGGGAGCGTTGCTGCGCTCCCAGCGCCGCACTCTCCCGAGTGTGCCATGGGCTCGGCCCTATATTATCGCTTTTTAATTAAAAACATGAACATGATTCTTTTTTTTTTTTTTTTTTTTTTTTTTTTTT
>NW_007732895.1:31442-33802 GCF_000696425.1 Galeopterus variegatus | reverse complement strand
GGGACCGGCAACGGGACCGCAACCCTTGGTGTTGCTCCTGCGCCTCGCTCAGCCAGTGAGCGGGAACCGGTCTGTATGTGGGATCCGAACCCTCGGGTGGGAGCCCCGCCCCGCTTCCCAAGCGGCGCACTATCCAGTGCGCCACCGGGCTGGCCCTGAACATGATTCTTTATGCTTAGAAAAACAGCATCTGCGTACATACACTTTTTAAAAATTTTAATAATATACACAGAAAAAGGCAAGCAGTAAACTAATACACTGGTTCTTTCTGGGACTCAGAAAGATCTTGAAAAAAGCAATGAAAGACATTAACTTTGTACATGATCTATTTATTTTTTAATTGAAGACTCTTAAAGAGGCATATAAAATTTTCATAATCATTATACATGCTGGCTATGTGTAATTTTATATCCAGCTAAAATATCAAAAGTAAAGGCAAAAGACATTTTCAAGCAAAGACTGAGCAAGTTTACCATTCACAGACCCCAAGAACCTTCTCCAATAGAAACAGCACAGAAAATAAGGGAGATTTTAGATCAACAGTGAGCAAAGAAATCAGTAAGCATACTGTTAAATTTTAAAAATTACTAATTGAATAAAACAAAGCTAATGAGAGACAAAAACAAATTTGACAATATTTGACAATATTAAATACTTGATAATAATAACATTGAGGATGGAAGACAGAGCAGAGTTAAAACTTTTTAAGTTCCTTGATTATTTAAGACAAACACAGAAATACTATTTTACTTTAGACAATAGATCCATGATACTTATTAAAAATTTAAAGGTAAAAACAACAAAAAACAGAAATATATGCATAAGTATCAAAACCAGTTAGCATGCTCTTGGGTAAAAAAAGCCAAATTATCCCAAAATGCCAGTCCTTCCCAAATTACTACATAATTTGTATTAAATTTCAATAAAAATACCAATAGTTATTTTGGAAGGGGAATGGATAAAATTAAAGTTCATATGGAATAATAATTATCCGAGAGAACTGGTCAAGAAACAGTCAAGAAAATCATGAAAAATAGGAGATTTGTCTTATGAGATAAACATTTACTATAAAGACACTATAGTAAAAGATACGGTATTAACATAAGAAGAGACAAACAAGGCTGTGGACAAGAATACCAAGTCCAGAAATAGATACAAGCAATTAAAGGAACTTACTAATGAAAAAGACGGGATTTCAATGCAAAAGAGAAATGATGGTTTATTTAAGAAACGGTGCTGGCATAACTAGAACAAAGTTAGACCACTACCTCTTACTATATATAAACAAATTCCAGAGGGATTGGAGATTCTGGATTAATTAAAACAATAAAAGTCTAAAGAGAACACTTAGGAAAACATTTATATAACTTTGAGGAGGGAAAGTTATTCCTAAACAAGGCAAGAAATCCAGAAATTAAGAATTTTCACTATGAATGAAAAATAGAAAACATATTTTACAATAAAAATCTTATATTTTATAATAAAAAAATAAGCAATAGAAATGAAAATTTACAGCTCATATGCAATCCTTAATATATAAATATATAAAGAGCTCCTACAACTTGTTGAAAAAAAGCAAATAACTCATAAGAAAAATAGATGAAATGGTTGAAATATATTGTGATACTTCTAGATCTATAGGCCTGAAGTTGTTTAAAAGAGTGAATTAGATCTCTACCTGTCCACAATGTATTTAGTGAGAAAAATAAACTGTAAAGTAATAAAGCATGACTCCTCTAATTACAAAGCAAATAACCACATACACACTCAAACCCTATATCCATTTAAATAGGAGCTTGGAGAAAGGTATGAAAGGACATACACCAACCTATTGTTTTGATAGCTAGAAGCCAAATTTTAAAAAAAGCTTCATGGGGGGAAAAAAGTACACTTTATTTCCTAAGTATTTATAACTTTAATTTTTTAAAAGGGAGGAAAAATCTTTACTTAGGAAAAAAAATCTTACCCTTTAAAATCCAAAAGAAAGCCTAAAGCTTTTACTCTAAACTGCCCTGTTTTGAGGTGCTATGTAGGTTGGTTCTGTGCTGGTGCCTGTTTTCCGAGGCTCCAGATTCCCTCCCTCCTCCAAACCCAATTCAATTCACTCCTGGGAATGCAGGTCTGCTGGGAAGTGGAGCCCTGCACAGCAGAATCTCTGCTCTCACGGCTCTCTTGGTCTCTAAGCAGATGCTTTGGCCTCTGTATCACATGGGGCCTGGAATTCAGATAAGGGAAATTGGGATGTTTTGCAAATCATTTCAAAGGAAGGAGAAAGAAGAAATGATGAAATAGAGGAGAAAAGAAGCGGAATAGCATTCACAACAAACTTTTTTTTTTTTTTTTTTTTTTTTTTTTTTTTT
>NW_007732895.1:10020-31161 GCF_000696425.1 Galeopterus variegatus | reverse complement strand
TTTGTCCTTTTTGAGACCGGCCGCACCGCGCTCAGCCAGTGAGCACTGTGAGCGCACCGGTCATCCCTATATAGGATCCAAACGCGCAGCGGGAGCACTGCTGCGCTCCCAGCGCTGCACTCTCCCGAATGTGCCACGGGCTTGGCCCCGCAACAAACTTTTGAGGGAGAGCTGCCCATACTGAATGTGCCATTTCAGAGTTATCTAGAAAGTACACTTCACTCTCCCCCGTAGAATGCTTTGCTTTTAACTTTTATTTCACTGATAATAAATGTTTCATTGAAATAATAATACCTTGGGCCGGCCCGATGGCGCACTGCTACAGTGCACCGCTTGGGAGCATGGTGGCGCTCCTGCCGAGGGTTCGGATCCCACATACAGACCGGCCGCTCACTGGCTGAGCGAGGTGCGGGCGCAACACCGAGGGTTGCGATCCCGTTGCCGGTCCCGGTCCAGTACAGGCGCGACACTGAGGGTTGCAATCCGTTGCCGGTCACGAAAAAAGACAAAAAAAAAAAAAAAAAGAAATAATAATACCTTACAGTTCTACAAAACTTCATATATTACAAAGCACATTTTACAGCAGCCTCCTTACTCCACTCCACTCCTGCCTTCCAGTGCATTCTCCACATAGAAAAAAAAAAAAAAAAAAAAAAAAAAAAGAAATAATAATACCTTACAGTTCTACAAAACTTCATATATTACAAAGCACATTTTACAGCAGCCTCCTTACTCCACTCCACTCCTGCCTTCCAGTGCATTCTCCACATAGCACACATCACCCACAAAGGCCTGCATCCTCAGGCCCCTGCCTAATTCTCTTAAGCTTCTCCTAACCCTGACCTTCGCCCATCTCTCTCTGCCCTCCTGCTCTGTGCTTTGGCGCCACTGGCCTCCTTTCAGTGTCTCCAACAGTCCACCTGTTTTCCTGCCTCAAATCCTTTCACATGTGCACCTGTCCCTGCTGACTGTGTTTCCCACCCTACAGCACGCAAGAAGAGGGTGCTCCCCCCTTACCTCTTGGCACAACTGATTCATCTCGGTTTAAACATCACCTCTTCGAGGAAGCCCCCAATCACACTCTCCTCTATCCCTCACCCTGTTTACTGACTTCATAACACCACTCTTTGTCCTTGTAAACATAATGTGGGTAAGGGCCATGCCTGGTTTATTTAACACTGTCCACCTATCACCTTGCCCAGTGACTGGAAGATATTAGATGCTCAAAAAATATTGGCCGAATACATGGAAAATTATTGAAGAAAACTGAAGGCTCGGCTTAAATGATACTGCCCCTCCACTTTCTCAGGTTTCCACGGCACTCTGCATCTCTCTTGGGGCACATTATCACAGGTGTTAGAGTTATCTGAGTCTTCTTTCCCTATCATGCTGTGAGCAACTTAAAAGTCTTATTTACTGATACTCCCCACAGCACCCTACCTAATGCCTAGCACATAAAGGGTTCTTAACAGTAGATGAATTCATGCACACATACACGAAAGGATACATGAAGGCTGCAGTCTCTGACCAATCACAGAATGGCAGTTTCTCCTACCCAGTGGACCACAGCACAGAACACAAGCCCCTTTGAGATATGCAAAACATGAGACTCTGCCCAGGGAGAAATTAAAATTAGAGTTAAACTTGAAACGCAGTGGTATTATGTGGGTGAGGGGATGGGGAGACAGGCCCTTAGTCGAAAGCCAGAGAAAAAATATGTTTTTCTGTACTGTCTAGCTTTCCTTCCTTGAACATGTTCTAATTTTGGAATCAGAAAAAAACCCACAATAAATGTTATTGTGTTATTAAAATCCAGTGATTTCAGACTGCAAAATCACCCATCCCTATGTTTCCTCACTACAACTTGAGACTCCGGATTCAGGGCCCTCTCAGGTGGGGCCCCTACATTCTGTAAGGAAGACATCCTTGCATTCCTCTGAAGCCATGGTGGATAGGAAGGTGCAGGGATAGTGAGCGCTTCAGCGGGGGCAGCTCTCAGCTGCCCCCTAATGCAAAGGCTGGCAAAGCTCTGAGAGGCAGAAACAGGACAGTATGGGAGCAATCAACCCAGCTCAAGATCAGGACCTCTGCTTGTTGCTGATCCTCTGCCTGGCACTGTGTAGCACTTCTGAGTATTTTCTCTCATAGTACTTTTCACATGCCACTGTAATTATTCATTTGCTTGCCTATCTTCCCTGATGAACAGAGAATGCCACCCCGTTCCTCTAGCCCAGTGCTTAGCACTAGTAGGCCCTCAATATACATTTTATTGAATGTTAGAGACCACACTTATAAAGTACTAAACATAATAACTGACCTAGGTCCCTGGGACATAATAAGAATGCATTAGTCATCAAAGACTTCATCTCCTTAGTGCCCTGAAGGTCCACGATTCAGTTCTGAAGAGCCAAGTGGAAGCCAGTAATTTCTTGGAAAATTAATGAGCCTTCTTTTAAAGTAAGGAAATGCTGGCTTCTTCCAGTAAGAGTGGATGGATTCTCACCTGCAATTCAGAATCACTCAGCATCGAGCTGACTGCAACTTTAAAGAAACCACTCCTTAAAGGAGCAGTATTCGTAGTTTTCACAAGGCATTTCTGAAGGATTTCCAGGAAGTAGTGAGCTAAGCCTCGGGTCATGATTAATAAACTATTTCCAAGAACTTTAGATTTTCCACCTCTGTCTCCACTTGGGAATTACTTCTGGCCCCTTGTGAAAACACTGAGTTCACTGGGTAAGCGCAGCTTCTAGACACAGGACCTGCTTCCAGCTTTTTCCTTGAGTGGCTGGGGCAGGGTCCTCTGATCCCAGGAGAATAGTACCCACTTCTGCATTTGGCCTCAGCATTGGCTGGTTGATTTGAAGTTCAGCCTCACTCACTGGGTGACAGGAAATAGTGCTGAGGCTTGAAGAGCCAACATGGCAGCTCCAGGGTCCATCACAGGGGGCTTCAAAACTGATGAGTACAAAGATAATTTCAGGTTCCTCAAACAAATGTCATTCTATGACTGAGGGGCAGATGCCTGTGTACACTGGCTAACATTCACTTTCTGGAAACTGTAAAGCAGCAAATCCTGAGCATGTACTTTTGTACCCACTTAGTGCTTTATGAGCCTTATCTCATTCCTCAGCGCAGAGCCATTTTAAGGTAGGTTGATTGTCACCCCCACTTTATAGAAAGAGAAGCAGATTCTGTGAGGTGAAGTAATCTATCCAGGATCTCTCAGCTAGGAGGTGGTGAGGGCTGAGCTCTTACCTGCTGTCAAGCTACAGCTTAGGGTTTACAAACCCCTCAAACCCATTGTGCAGACTGGGTCACAGACTCCTCACATGCCTGGCTGGGTAAGAGACCCCTCACATGTGGGTCCACGCTAGGTAACTGAGAAAGATCCTGGGAGCCCTTGGCAGATGACACCAACTCAGTCCTCAGCAGCAGTGGTAGCAGTAGCAGGAGCAACAGCAGCTTACAGCAGCCTCCAGCAGCAGTGGCGGTGCCTCCCAGAGGGTCCTCGGGACACTGGCAGCAACAGCCTCCAGTAGTGGCCTCCCCATGACCCCCCTGGGGACATCCCGGGGGCGAGGGGGGGGCCCTGTGGATCAGAGCCACTAATCTTTTATACTTAAGTCCATAACCCAGGACACTTGGGTGCACATGCGCAATTACATTAGACAATAACCAAGGAACACCTGGGCACATATTTACAACAAATGCTCAGCAAGATCCTGAACATCTGAGGAGTCCTGACCATTTTCCTTCACTTTCCTACACCTGCCATCCTCACCAACTTCTCATTGAACCCTAGATTGTCTAAACTGACAGATACTGTGAACACCAACCAATCCCAGGGTCACAAATGCCCACAGGGGCCAGGGGCCAGACAGGAGACTACAGAGCACAATAGACTGGGCAGGGGAATGGCGCAGATGGTAATAAACTGGAGAACACACCTGCCTAAAGGCATTCAAATTAAAAACAAAAACAGAAACACTACTCTGACTTCGATTCTAATTCAATCCTCCTCACTTAGATGGAGAGACTGAGATGCAAGGAGATGATGTGGAAAAGGCAGCATGTGTGGTGGAAAGTTCAAGGGCTTCAGGGAGAGCCAGTTCTCATTAGGAACTCCAGCTCTATATTAAGTGAAATAAGTCAGGCCAGAAAGAGAAATACCACGTGTTCTTATTTGTGGGAGCTAAAAATCAATCAATCAATAAATATACAAACAAATGGGAGGGTGGGGAAGAAGACACAACAATCACAACAATTCCTTGAACTTGTTAAGACAAGTGAACAGATATGATGTTGATGGGGGGAGGGGGGAGAGGGAGGAGGGAAAGAGGAATTGGTAAAGGGACACAAAAATCAACTACATTGTATATTGGTAAATTAAAAAAAAAAAAAGGAACTCCAGTTTTATCACCTGCTAGCTGTGAGACCTCAAGCAATTCACTTTACTTCTCTGTGCAAGGAACTAGGAAGATGGGCTCTAAGTTAACACTGAGGAAACTGTGTCTCCTTAGTGTCCATGTGCCAGGCTTTCAACTAGGCAATGGAGCATACTGACGGGATAGACAGACACACAGAGAAGGTGCATATGGTCTATTGGAGGCACAGAAAATTGAAGTTCTGCCAATAATTATGTAAACACAGTTCAGGTAAATATTAGGTAGTTCTTTTGATATGGGAATATATTATGAACATTTACCTTCAGTCAATGGGGTTAGGGAATGATAATACTGACCGTCTAGTGTAAAGGGTTGAGAATGACACAGAGCCTACCACTTAAGAGGTACTCAATAATGTCAATCTTTTCTTTTGCCTCTCCCCAAGTGTGCATGCTTGTCCATGCATACACACACACACACACACACACACACACACACACACACACACACACCCATGTCACTGAGACTTTTTCTTTTCTTTTTTTAGGAACATAAAACCTGAAAAAAATCTTGAAACTCAGAAGTATGTTGCCTGTTTTACGTACTTTTTAAACTGTCTTACAGGCATCAGTTTTTAGCCACTCTGGGATACTGAAAACCTAGGGTACTTTGCTCCTGAAGCTGTAAGGGTCCTCCTCAAAAAGGTAAGAAATATGGATGGTTTATTTCAAGATGAATCTGTAAATATAGAGATCATCTATTTTTTCTCCTCATTTAGGTACAAATGAGGAAACTGAGGCCCAGAGAATATGAAACACCTGCCCAAGATCACATAGTTTCCTTGGGTGTCCCTTCTAATATATGGTGTCTTTTTGTTTTTTAAAGCTGAAATCTTTCTCCTTTAACAGTAAGTTTTCAAATATATTTAACCTGCTAACAGGGGAGGTAGGTTTCAGCACACTGCAAGCCATCTCAAGCCACCTGAGAACCCTTAGCTCAGGGACCCCACAGGTAAGGGATCAGGGGGCAACAGGGCCCCCTCCCTTCCCCTATGCACAGAGTGGCTTCATGAGGTTAAAATCCTGAAAACAGACAAGAACAAATAAAATGCCTAAGGGCTTACATGTTTATATTATAGGCATAAACAGCAAATTTTTAAAAGGAAAAATAAGAAGTTCACAGAGGCAAAGTTAAAGATTTTCAACCCTTCTTTGCATCTTGAAGTTTTCCATACAGCTACTGTAGCATTGGGGTTATATGTGATCTAACCATATATGTACCTGAAATTTAACATATTAATCTTATATTTGTGAGGGGAAGATTATAGAGGATTTTCACTTTCAGAGACATTTCTTCTACAATGTTTAAAATTTTTTGTACCATCTTTGTAATCAGAAAAAAATAAAGGTCTGAAAAACACCAATTTCTAAGGGAAGACTTATTTCTTCACCTATATTTGGGGCAAGAAGCTGCTTTTAAAGCTCTGTCAAAGTTCTTTGGGTAAGAAAGTAAAACAGCATTTGAATGGAGCCCATCTTGAGACCTGAGGCTCCGACTCTAGCCCTAGGCAGTTTTAGACAAAGCCATAATTTTCAGAGCAAGCTCACATATATCATAATATAAAAATAGACACTTTGTGACCAACAAGCTGGAAAGCAAGCTCTCCAGAGAGCTCTGCCTCGAAGCTCTGCTTTTCCCTGGAGGTGGGGGGCAGAGGAGGAGAGTGAAGTTCTACTTACAAGAGCAAAGTTTTCTCCAAGTCCAATGGTCCTGCCGGAAGGGAAGGTAGAATTTAAGAAGCCAGGATTCAAGATTAGCAGTCCAGACCTATAGTGCAGGCAGGAGTCTCTCTTGCCCTTTCTCTCTCTCTCCGGGTCTCCTAAATGAAAAGCACTTCGAGGTTTTAGTGGGTGTTTCCCATGCCTTGGGCCAAGTAAGTCCCCATTTGTTGTAATTCAATGCTCGGCCTGATGATGTCAACCACTCGACTCACTTGCTCAATTTCCACCTCTCTGTCCATGGGAGAGATCCATTTCCTTTGGACAATGAGCTAGGGGGCTGTAACTACACCCCAGGCCCGTCACATTTGCCTAACATCCTTCCTTCAATTTTTACCCTGCAGCCTTAGCGACAAAAGGCTTCCTATCATGTAAATTCCTTTGCTTCTTAGTTACTGCCGACTGTAGGCTATCCAGTTTACTTTGCAGTATTTTAATACATTTCTTTAGTATAAAATATACTAGTTAGGATGAATCTTCACCCCACCCCAAGTCCATCTCTTTCTTCCTGCCCAATTTTCCAAGTTGTTAAATTTCTCCATAAAGTTTCCTAGATACATGCTGGGCACAGTACGTGAGTTTGCCCTCCATGTAGGGAAGATGACGTGTGCCCACAGAAAATGCCCGGAAACAGTATTGGTCTGTTGCCTGGCGAACTGGGTTCTGGTCTTAGTCACGCCCCCAACTGGATGAATGGCCTCAAGCAATTTGTCTTCTTTTCTGGACCTCAGTTTCCCCATCAATAAAATGATGGTTTTGGTGTCTTTCACTTCTGAAATGCCATGACTAAACATCCATGACTGACAAGCCTATCAACAAATGCATTATAAGGCATTTTACCAACTACATGTTTGAGGGGGGGAAAGAACTCTGGAGAAATTAGAGGCCATTGCCACAGATGCCAGGCTCAGCTGGGCTCCTTTAATCCCCTTTATTGTGGAGCAGAACAGTTTCTCTGGGAGAAAAACCGAAAGAATTCACTGAACAAGTCCCGGTGGACATGAAGAGACAGTATAAACTACTAGATAAAATAAACAAATAAGAGAACTTAATTTCCCTTAGGGAGTAACATGGAACAGCACTGGTTACAAGAGACAATAATAATCCTTTGCATTTGTAGAGTTCCTGATGGTGAAGACATACATGTATAAAACCTCTCTACTTTTATGTACAACGGGAAGCAATCTGACATACGTAGTGATAAGGAACATCATTTGGGAGCCAGAGATGTGGATCTGAGTCATGTGTGACATAATTTCTCTGAAGTTCAGTTTTTTTAAACTGTAAAATGGGATACTAATGCTTCCATTTTAGGAATATAAGCGTTAAATAACACATGTAAGGAAACTGAAAGTATTTGGTACACATTAAGTATTGAATAGATGTTAGCTCTCATTGTTGTACACAATCTCATTTGATTATGATAACACCCTTAGGAGAACTAGATATCCAGGGGCTGCATTATTAATCTTTCTTTCCTGGATAGGAAAATGAAACAGAGAAGTTAAGTGACATGCCCAAGGTCACACAGCTCAAAATGAAAGGCCCAGAATTAAAAACAGTCTTTTAACTCCTAACTAGGTCAGCACATATGCCACACACATACCAATGCTATTTCTCAAAATGGTTACTCCACCCAGCCTGGTAAAGGAAGCACTTAAAACCACTGGGTCAGAGGGGTGCTTTGCTACCAAAATACTGTGCAGCCTGAAGCAAGTCTGGGCTTCAACTGCCTCTCCCCAAAAGGGACAGATCGGATCTGTTTTAATACTATTTCAAAGGGGATGGGAATCTAGGACTGGAGCTCTACTGGGAAAGAAACTTTTTATAGATGGGAGTAAGGTTGTGGTAGTTTATGACTTAACAAGAATTTTAATTAGTTCTCAGAAAACTTTGATGCTTATCAGGAAAGGCCCAAGCAAACAGGCTAATCTGAAGGCTTTACAACAAGTTGGTGTAAGACTGTCGTGGAATAAAAAGAACACCAGCCTGGTAACCCACGGAGAGCAGCAGTTAACAGCTTGGAGAGATCTGGGTTTCCTTCTGGTCTCTGAACCTTCTAGCTGTTCATGACCTTGGCCAAGTTGTTTAACTTCTTTATGCCTTGGTTTCCCAATGTAAAATGAGAATAATAATAGCATTTACCCTATAAGGTTGTTATGTGGGTTAAGTGCCTGGCACATAATGTAAGTTCAAAAATACTTGCAAAAATAAGTTGCGATGTCTTAATAGTAAGGACCTTCTTTTCCTTTTTTTTTTTTTCTTTTTGTCTTTTTTCGTGTCCGGCAATGGATCGCAACCCTCAGTGTCGCGCCCGTACCGGACCAGGACCGGCAACGGGATCGCAACCCTCGGTGTCGCGCCCGCACCTCGCTCAGCCAGTGAGCGGGAACCGGTCTGTACGTGGGATCCGAACCCTCGGCGGGAGCGCCGCCTCGCTCCCAAGCGGCGCACTGTAGCAGTGTGCCACCGGGCCGGCCCAGGACCTTATTTTCTAGTTCTGACTCAGTTTCACCATGTGCAGCCCTGATGATGATGTGACAGTGAAATAAATTCAAGAATGTCGGGAAGTCAGAAGAAAGGTCCTGTATTCCTCTAGAACGTCAGGATGAGTAATGTACAAAAGCCCACTGAGAGCTGTCAGGCATGTTTTCAGCAGCAACACTCAGCTTGGAGTGATCAGAGGCTGGGGCAACTGTTTGGCTGTGCCTTTCCAGAAGCCGAGTTGGCGTCAGGAAATGAAGCTGGGCTCTTGAGACAGGTCAGCTTACTGACATTGTCCTTGGTGCTTTGAATCATGTTTTGCTACTTGAACAAAAATAATAGTTAAGGAGCCCATTCATAGAAACAGCAATATCATTTTCTTCAGCAATACATACTCTGTAACACTTACTTTGTGGACTGAATAATTCTACATCTGTGACAGAATCCTTGAGAAGAGAACCATGACAACACCAGCACACTCATTTTGTCTTGTAACTGACAAGAGAGGGTACACTTTGTGCACTGGGGCCACACTCTGCAGAGCACTCTATAACCACCACTTCATGTAATCCTCACAACGATCAGGTGCAGGAGGTATTATTAATATTCACACCTTACAGCTGTGGCAATGGATGCGTGGAGAGGCTGGCCAACCTGCTCAAAGAGTCACAGGAGTAAGTGGCTGAGCCCATGTTATAACTCAGAACTGTCTGGGGTCAGGCCTGCATTGGCACCCCCTTGCTCTACTGCCTCTTAACGGGCTTTCCTGCAGGAAATGCGGCTGTTCTTCACAGACAGCAGTATTGGCTCCATTGGGTCTCCCCCTTTTCTGAATATCCTTAATACTATCTATTTCTCTCTCAAGAAACTTATCCTTTTCTCCTTTGAGGAATATTTATTTCTGGGAGATCTTATTCCTCTGCTAGAATCTGAGCTTCTCAAGGAAAAGATCTGTATCTAATTTAGCAGTATTTTGCACATATTATAAGACACATTAAAATAAGAAAATCCATAAACAAAAACAAAAACTTTCATTTGCCAGGTAATACTCTAACTGCTTTATATAAATTACCTCATTTAATCCCCACAAGAATCCCTATGAGGTAGGGTAGGTATAATTATTTCCACTTGACACACGAGGAAACTTCAGACTCAAATTAATAGAATAATTTGTTCAACTAGTAACTGATGAATATCTGTTGAAAGAAGCGTATGAATGAATAAATTCTGGCCTCCACTAACCACTTTCTAGTCCAAACAAATTCTGTAAAGTACAAGCTCTTCACCCCATCAAAGGCGGGCTTCAGTTGTCATGCTATTTTAAACCCACTTATTCACTACACCATACAGACAGAAGGTCCACGCTTTTTCTAGGCAATTAATTGGGAAGCAAATTGACTGAGATTTATAAGTAAAAGTAGATTTTGTCTTCTTTCCAATTATAATCATAAATGTTTATTATGAAACATAGGAAAAAAGGGAAGAAAATCGTCTATAATCCCACCACCCAGAAATCACCAGAGTTAACCTCCTAGTGTACAGCCCCGAGAAGGAACCACACTTACACTCAAAACAATGTTTTGAAATTACAAACTTAAGTCATTTTATGGGGAGAGAGGAGTCAACCCCACAAAAGATGACAAAGACATGTTCGATATATTTTTCTGGTTTTGGAGTATACCTGGCTGCTTTTTCTTCAGGGTTTGATGTTCTAGTCCCCTTTGGACTGCTTCTGCAATGTGTGGATGGTTAGCTTGCAGGAGAAGTGAAGCCTGACCCCCAGTGAGTATGTGCTTACAAAATGGACAGGTTTGGGCCGGCCCGGTGGCGCACTGCTACAGTGCGCGTTCCTGCCAAGGGTTCGGATCCCACATACAGACCAGCCGCTCACTGGCTGAGCGAGGTGCGGGTGCGACACCAAGGGTTGCGATCCCGTTGCCGGTCCCGGTCCGGTACGGGCGCGACACTGAGGGTTGCGATCCGTTGCCGGTCACGAAAAAAGACAAAAAGGGGAAAAATCGTATAACTTCGTATAATGTATGCTATACGAAGTTATTACGCTTACCAGTGCCCTGCCACTATAAATGTTATGTTTTCTGTATTTCTTTTTCATCACCAAACTGTTTTTCTGTCCTACAAATGTATTCTTCCCTGCACACATTTGAGTACCCTGTAAAATAAAGTCCTAATTATAGCATTAAAATACCTTTATTTTCTTTTGGCCTAATTCTATATTAAAGAAATGCTATGTTGTCAGAAGAAAAAAGACAAAAAGGGGAAAAAAAAAAAAAAATGGACAGGTTTGCAGGATACCATACTGTCCCCTCCCTGCCTTCTTACGCCTTCTTTGGAGCTTCTTCCTGCCAACTAGCAATAAGTTTCAGACTGGAGGTGTTGCCCCCGCTCCTCGCTCAGCCAGTGAGCAGCCGGTCTGTATGTGGGATCCGAACCCTCGGCGGGAGCGTCGCCGCGCTTCCCAAGCGGCGCACTGTAGCAGTGCGCCACCAGGCCGGCCCTCACTCAAGTTAATTTTAAACAATCTCAGATTCATTGATTTTTATAGCTGAAAAGAGCCCGTGGTTTCTTCATTTTAGAGGAGAGGAATGCCAGGCCCAGAGAAGACAATGGACTATTCTAAGGCTGCACAGCCTGGTGCTCTAACAGTAGGAAGACCTTCTATGGGTTTGAGGCTCTCACTTGCCACTGCATTTTGAAATACAAATCTGATCAGCCCTTCCTTCTTATTTTGATTAGCTCTTAATCAGCCATCATATCTCCAATTAAATATCACTTCCTTGGGGAGGCCTCCTCTCTAAGCCATGTTAGCTCCCCCTGCCGTACCCTCAACATATGTTCCTGTAAGTACATGTGTGTGTTGCCTTACCACAATGTAATATCCATGAGGTCAACAACATGTCTCCCTGGTTTACTCATATCTATCCCGAGTGCCTAGAACAGTGCCTGGCACAGAATAGGAAACTCAATAAATATCTTCTAAACACACACACACACACACACACACACACACACACACACACACACACACACAGGAAGAAGAATGAAAATCTGGGGATTCTCTGAAGGTTCTGTGCCAGCCCGATCCCTCCCCACCTGTAGCACACAGAGGGCCTGAAAGCTCTATAGAAACACAAGGAAAGATAGCAGCGCCCTTTAAATAAATTGAATGAAGTCCCTAGGGCTGACCTAGGGCTTCTATTAGGAGAATGGTCTCCTTATTTGACATTTGAAGGACCCTCAGTCTAACTCCTGTTCCTGCTCATGTGCTCTAAGGCAAAATGCACCCTTCTACTTGGTACAGAGAGCTGCCAGCAGCTTCCCAGGCAGGATCAAGGCCTATGGGACAGACAGACAGAGGAAACCAAGGCCTATCCCCTAAAAGGAGTCTTATTATTGATTACAAATGGCCAAAAAAAGCATTGCAGGGCATCTGAAGAAAACTAACAGCATGATACACTAAAATAAAGAGAAAATGGACCCTGTAAAAGAAAAGAAAATTTGAAAAAGGAGAAGCTTTCAAAAAATTCTTATGCCTTCAGAGATCCTGAAGATACTGTGTCGAAAAAACATAAAGGAAGTAAACTGAAAAAACTGAGCTTTTTGGAAATTAACAATATGAATACTGAAATTAACAATTCAGTCGAAGGACTGGAGAATAAGGAAAAGAGATATTTCAAAATATAGGAAAAAAGACTCAGGATAAAAAAGGATCTTGATATAAGGCAACAAGTCTGGAAGTTCAACATCAGACTCAATAGGAATTCCAGAGGAAAAAAAAAAAAAAGCAGAAAAAGGACGATAGGAAATTATCATAAGAAATCATGAGGAAAATTTCCCAGAGCTCAAGAAAGATATGAATCTTCAATCTGAAAAGTCTGAAAAGTGCTGAGTAGGACCACACCTGGACACAGCCTCCTAACCTTTGAGAATTCAAAAGAAAAAAATCCTAAAGTTTTCAGAGGTACAAACAGACTGTTTCAAAAGAAAATAATCAACTGGCATCGGACTTCTCACTAGCAATACTGATGCCTGAAGACAACAGAACAGTGATTTCTAAGGTAAAAGTTCTAAAGAAAAACGATTTGGAACCTAGAATTCTATACTTAACTAGGTAAAATAAAGACATTTTTAGACATGCAAGGACATAGAATAATTGATCTCTCACGCACTGTTTTCTCAGTAAACTCCTGGAGAATATGCTTCACCTAAATGAGGGTTTAAACTAAGGAGGTAGGATCCAATAAGAGAGGTGAGAGGAATGCCAAGGGTGATGATGATGAGGGTAGCTCTGGGACCTAGAAAGGACCAGTCTGCTGAAAGCAGGAGGGTGGCAGACTCCAGGAAAATGGGAATTGACAGATTCCCTGCCAGTTCTGACAAAAACGGGACTGAAAGTCTGCAGGAGGGGGCTAGTCAGTGAGCTCAGTTAAAGCATGGTGCTGATAACACCAACGTCCAGCATTCAATCCCTGTACAGGCCAGCTGCCAAAAAAAAAAAAAGTCTACAGGAAAGTGTGGAAAGACTTGGCAATAAGGAACAAACTCAGCATGTTAAAGAAAATAACCTATTACTAAGTTCAGGAAAAACAAAGTCATACAGAAAGGAAAAATAATTAGAACTGTGGAATATACTATAAAGCTTATGTACTTCACAGGGCCTGGTTTTCCAAAGCCCTGCAGTTTCAAGTATTTACCTTGTGGAGGACTGGAAATTTCCCTCAGGGTATAAGTCTCTGTTGCAAGATAAGGATTGTGGCACAGCAGGTTGCTGGCTCAAAGACAGACTAGTTACTGATTGTTATGTAAAGATACTAAGAATTGCTATAAGAAGGAATGTTTGCTAAGATCAAACTGTTATTGATAGGACCACTTAATTGCTTTACTGGAATGTCATCTGGCTTGTTTCACTGAAAGTTACCAGCCTATATTGTTAAACTATAACCTCACCTTTGTTCTCTTCCTGTAACTTCCTGGTCTGGAAAATAAATGCAGGAAGAGAGCCCCAAATTGGCGTTAATTTCTCGAGGAAGGGTTCCCTCTCGCTTGAGGGTTCCGGTGGGAGATTAACCTCTTCGGGGCTTCTCACTGCTCGAAAGAAATGGGCTTTGAGTAATCCTTTGTGTCTCCATCACCCGGAGGAAGTGGGGCGACAGATCCGTGGGGGGCGAAGCAATACAAAGCAACATAGAACATTACTGACTCAGCAGTAAATAATATTCATAATGTCATAACACTGTAAAACACTGAATACTGATTTAACCAAAAACTGTGATATTGGGAGAAAAGGGGAAGGAGAAAGAGTATGAGTCGGTCATGGTGATTATAAAAAACTAAAGCCTCACATGCCATTCTAGGAAGTCAATAAGCAACATCGAAAACTGACTAGTCAAGAAAGAGCAATATAGTAATGTGTGGTCCTTGCTTGGATCTAATTTGAAAAAATATGTATTTATGGGTTAATTGGAGATTTTTGCTACTGTAGTTATGTAAAATAAATAAATAAATAAAGTAGTCCTTATTTTCTTAGAGATACATGCTAAAGTAGTTATTGATGAAATGATATTGTGTCTAGAATTTACTCCAAAATAATCCAGCAGCAGGGGAAAATGGCTACAGGCACAGATGAAACAAGATTTGTTGTGGGATGTTGATTTCTGGAGCTGGGTAATGGGTGGCATATGAGAATTTGTTATACTATTCTCTCTAGTTTTATACGTGTTTGAAATTTTCCATAATGCAATTTTTGTTAAAGACAGAGATAGCTGTATAAGCACATTATTTAGAGATATAGAGATAAACATTAGATCAAACAGCCAACAGGATCAAAAGTGTATGCTCTTAGGAGCAGGACAGGAGGGAGGGTAAAGAAGGGGTGGGGACAGGGGACAGCTGGTTTTTACTACAAGTTTTTATGATATTTGACCTTAAAAAGAACTAAACAAAACTATGTGCATGTGTTGTTCTGACAAAAACAAAATTAATTTTTAAAAAGAAAAGGAGGTAATATTATTTAGAGAAATGGAAGTAACCACCAAAAGAAGTAAAAGCAGAAAAATAAAATGGCTGCCTCAGGGTGATGGGGTAAGCAGGAAACCGATACCTTTCTGGACTTGTAGATTTTTTTTTCTTATTATCATGTTCACATATTACTTTGATTTTTAAAAGTTATCTATTATTATCAGTATCGCTATCAGCTTTTTTTAGCAGGGCTTTCTGCTAATCTTGACATCTACAAACTGAACGTTTCCTCAGGATTAGAATCTTAAATCACTCAGAGTTGATATCTCCACATTAAGTGCAATAATAACAATCATTGCCATTTAACTATTGCCATTTATCAGTGCTTTACATATGCTATTTCTAATCCTTATGACATTCCTGCAAGGCGGGCGCTGATATTCTCATTTTACAGATGAAAAGTTTGAAGCTGAGAGACATTAGCCATTTGCCTGAGGTCACAGAACAGGAGGCCAGGCCTGTGAAACTCTACCGCCCAGGCTCTTTTCACTACCCCGCCTCTCCTTCACATTCCACTAGTTCAGGATAGCTCACAAAGTACTTTAACATAAATTTTCTCATCAACCCCATGAAACAGAAGAAAGAACTTAACAAATGAAGAAACCGAAGCTAAGAAAAGTTAGGTAACTTGCCCAAGAATCCAGGCTTCCTAATCCTTAATCCAGTATTCTTTCTACCATCCCTTATCAACTGTCCCCTCGACAACAAAATGTCAAATTATTCATAACCTCCTCACAGCATGTGACATAAGAGTCACTGTAAATGAATGTAGCTGAAGCAGGCATTTAAAAAACAGAAAGACATTTTTTCCAAAGGAAATATAGTAATAAGCCATAGAATGTCCTCAGTTGCTCTAATGTCAGAATTTTGCCTGCTATGTGAGATGCCTGTGTTACTGTAAAGCCACCACCAACGAAAACCCTTACCAAATGTGTTCCCTGGACTTTGGACTTCCCAGTCTGTGAAACTGTAAGCAATAAATCTAGTTTTCTTACAAATCACCCAATTCCAGGTATTTGTTATAAGCAACAGAAACAGACTAATACAGTCTGAACATATATTTTTGTGTACGTGTATTACTTTTATAATTTTTGTTAAATTGGCAAAACGTAATAACTTCGTATAGCATACATTATACGAAGTTATACGACTGAGGGTTCGGATCCCATGTGGAGACCGGTTCCCACTCGCTGGCTGAGCGCGGTGCGGGCGCAACACCGAGGGTTGCGATCCCGTTGCCGGTCAGTAGAAAAGACAAAAAGGAAAAAAAAAAAAAAGAATTTTGCTTGAATCTTGAAAGGGGCTCTTGAAATGTCAGCACCCTGCCTGCCTGGCATACAGAAGGTCAGCTGCTGGCATAGGCAGCTTGCAGTAGTTCTGACAACCAATGCCACTCTTCTTGGCTCCAAAGAAAGAAATGAGCTGTGCGTGCTTCTGCCCTGAAAAGAGAAAGTCTGTGCCACCTAAATCTATTCCTTTAACAGCCATGTGGCACCAGGGTTTTTAATAGTTGCCAGGAATCTTAAATCAGTGCTACTCTAACAGCAGAGGCAAGTTTATAAAGCTGTACATCAGACTGTGTAGGGGTGGGAACCAAAAGTAGGGAACTAAAGTGGGTGAATATCTGACCCCTGGTCATCTCAAGTCTTAGGTGGCTAACTGTTCTGCCTTGCAGAGAAGCAGCCCAAGATGCACACAAGTGCCTTGAGCCTGGTGTGAGCTGCTGCTCCTCAGCCTGTTCTGGCACCCGAATAATGGCTGAGCAGCAGTTAGGGGGAAGAAGCTGTTTACTTGAGTTCAAACTATTTATAGCACCAGCAATCTGCACATATTTGGATGACAAATTGCTGGGCTTCAAGTGAGCGGTGCTTTTCTCCTGGACAATTTCACCAAACACATTCCCTCCCCACGCCACCCCCGGACACCCTTGCTTACACATGGTGCCCTCAAGATGTTTTATTTAAGTTGCTCAGTTTTAAAAGATTATAAAAAGAAATTACATTTTAAGAACAAGTGACTTTTAATCCATTTATCTATGAGACTGAAGAATACAGTATCTTCTTTAAGGCTTGAATCAGAAATTAAATTCTAATACATGTATATTCCATAAAAATATACATTTGTCCCATAAATGAACAACAGTACCTGAATGATATCTGTAATTTAACATGTACAATATTGTTATAATGATGCTGAGCCTTGCTCAAAACTTACAGAGAATATTTCTTATGGCACAGTTTACATAGAATGATAAAAAGCTTTCAGAACAGATCTACAGACAATATGTAATCATATATACATTCCAAACAAACAA
Organism: Galeopterus variegatus; assembly: GCF_000696425.1. NCBI lineage: Eukaryota > Metazoa > Chordata > Mammalia > Dermoptera > Cynocephalidae > Galeopterus > Galeopterus variegatus. The sequence continues at coordinate 14,164 of NW_007732895.1, read as the reverse complement.
AAGAGGTCTTCTTACCCACTGATTCTGGTTTGTACGGTGTTCAGCAATGTCCCATGCCCCTACTGTATGTCACAAAGGAGAAGGGTTTGACTTTAACAATAAGATGTGCAGAGCCTTCTGCACAGTTTTAACTCACAGAAGGTGTTATAGCCTTGCCAACTAATTTGTTTGGAAAAGCCAGCATACCTCTAAAAGCTGCCTTGTTTCTACAGCAAAAGCAATGCTGATCAGCATCGCCCCTGAGACAGGCATTGCCTAATTCTGAAGAGGGAAAAGTGGTTGTTAATCAACATGTATGCTGGTTAATATGCTGGAGGCTTCCAGTCCTATCACATAATGCAGGCAGGAACTGGCATAGAGAAAACAACCACTAGTGAAGAGAAAGGTTTCTAGTGTAATGAGTGATGGCACATAATCAGTTTAGGGAGAGGGAACAGAAGGAATTCCTCAAAGGGACTAACTTGTTTTCTTATCTTTTCCCCCGGTTAATGAAGCTCATTAAAAGACAAATGGAAATGTCCCTAAGATAGGGAGAGGGAACAGAAGGAATTCCTCAAAGGGACTAACTTGTTTTCTTATCTTTTCCCCCCGGTTAATGAAGCTCATTAAAAGACAAATGGAAATGTCCCTAAGGCAATCTTTCCACGATCCTACTTTTTAACTTCAGGGGAAAAGTTCTGGTGAGAGTGAAGGAAAAAGGCATGTCTATACACACAAGGAATGTAAATTATTTTTTAAATTTTTGCAGGTCAATATGTCATACCATATTGACCATTTTTAATGCAGGTAATCTTTGATCCCATGATTCTTTTTCTAAGAATTTTAGGAATATAAGAATATACTTGTCATTCAGACCTTTGCTAAAATGTCACTTCTTCAGAAGGACTTCCCTAGCCCACTCAACGTAAGATCACCTACCTATCATTTTCTTTTGTCTGCACGGCACTGTTATTTTTCTTATTCATTCATTTGTTCACTGCCTGTCTTTCACTGCCACCTCCCCCATCCCACATTAAAATGTCAGCTCTGTAAGAGCAGGCACCTGGTCTGTCTTGTACACTGTTATTCCCAGGCACTAGATACTAGCCAGGGTTTTGCATATGTCATCTCATTTAGTCCTTACAGCCATATGAGGTATCATTTTGGAGATGAGCAAACTGAGGTACAGTGAATGTTCAGTCTAGTGAGTGCTCAGTTAAGTGGCAGGTGGATTCTGAACAGGGGTGTGTAAGACTACAAAGCTCGCGATCATAACTACCTCTCTCAAAATGAACCAAAAGCTTAAATGTGCACATTTTTTGACCAAGCAATTCTAGTTGTGGAAATTTATCAAATGGAGATAATCAGACAAGAACACATAGTTAGATACATCTTATTCATTGTACATTGCTTAAGATAGCAAATATTGGAAATATGTTTAGGCAATTCACCAGTTAGCTATAAGCCTCAAGTGTACTTTTTGGTAAACAGAGGCCCCATCTCAGAGACTCTGTGATGATTTAATGAGACAATGCACAGCACCTGGCTCACAGTCACTGTTTTGTTGTTGTTGCTATATGCATTTAAATCTCCAAAAAGATATGAAATATACTAAATTGTTAATAGAAGCTATCTCTGTACACTGGGATTGTAGAGGGAGTTTCATTAATTAAATTGTGTATTTCCATGTTGTTTGAATTTTTATAAAACACATATTAATGTTATATCATCAAAAATAAAGACATTACTATTCTGAAAAAAAAGAAGAAAAAGAAACTAAAACTGGAGGAACTTAAACATAGGAGAAAACTCAATTTATAGGACAGTGATAAAAACCAGTTTAGTAAATCTCAAAATAAAAATGTTCCTCCTCTTTTGTTCTATGTAAGAATAAGATTATCCATGTGCTTATAGGTCCTATCCCACTGCAAGGACCTAATATCAACAGTGAAGTAAAGGGGATTCTTAACAAAAATATAGACGTACAGAATTTAGTAAGATGGCTTCATGAAATTTGAGATGTTAAAACATACATACAAAAAGAAAAAAAAAAGTTCTTTATCATCATATCTGCCTTCTAAAGAGAGAGGCTCCTGTCAAATGGATGGCCCTTTTGGCTGCTGATCGCCTTTTTAGGATTCAGTTACACAAAAAATAACAGAAATAAAAGCTGTTATTGTGCTAAGTAGCTCTGCACAATACAGAAAGAACTGGAATCCCAGGGGAAATCTGTGATCCATAAAAGAGGAAGGAGTAAGGAGCCAAGAATATGTCAGAAATCTGGATTTTCTGCTATGTGATCCCTTCCTAGAACCCCTAAATCATTAGTTAGGACAATAACACTTAAAAATGCTTTTTGTGAATGTATTCTTTGTTCTTGATGAAAACCAAAGAAGGGATTGAGTTTCAATTCTGGGCTGACAGGTTGAGAAACAGAGAAAGAGGAGGCAGAGTATATGCCACACGTTCACCCCCAAGGAATCTATAAACTCTTGGGAAAACAATTTCTAGAGGGCATGAAACAAGGAGTAAAGCTGATCTAATCTAGATCTTAAAGTGCTGGGACAACTGGGTCATATATATTTTATTTATCAAGTGGGATCAAGGAACCAATTGATATGTGTATGTGTGAAAATACATTGACTAGAATACTCCACACCACTTTTCACAATTTGTGCAGTGATTCCTACTCATTTTAGGTCATATATCCCTTTGTAAATCTGATAAAAGCTAAGATCCTTCTCTGCAGAAAATGCATATCTTCAAATGAATATAACTTCAGGGAGTTTGTGGAACTTCTGAAGGCCATCTCTGGATCCACTACAGGTCCACATACAAAATTCAAAAACTCTTGCTCTAGGGAAAACTCCAACAATGTTGATGAACATTGCCTATTGTTGACAATGAGTACCACAAGCCACCTTGCAGTTTATAAAGAAGGCATAAGAACATTGCCAACATTCATTCATTTATAAACATTTGTTAGGGGCCGGCCCATGGCTCACTCGGGAGAGTGCGGTGCTGATAACACCAAGGCCCCGGGTTCGGATCCCATATAGGGATGGCCGGTTCGCTCACTGGCTGAGCGTGGTGCTGACAACACCAAGTCAAGGGTTAAGATCCCCTTACTGGTCATCTTTAAAAATAAATAAATAAATAAATAAAAATAAAAATAGTGGTCATGGGCACGGTTTGGAGGGCTTTAAAAGGGCAGTGTGAAGAGTCTCTCACTCTCTACTCTCTCTGCTTCCACCATCTTGCAATGTGAGACCTCGGACTTCCCAGCCTCAGAAACACTAAGCAATAAATTTTGTTTTCTTTATAAATCACCTAGTTTCAAGTATTTTATTATAAGCAACATAAATGGACTAATACACCCCTCAAACTGTTGCTAATCTTCTTTTTTTAAGGAGAAACTTTAGAATCAGAGACTTTGAATAGGAAATGGCATCTGGCTGGAATTTAACATTATTATGTTAATTATTTTATTTTTATTCTTTCCTTCTGTTTATAGCTAATTTGTTCATTTTCTGGGTAGGACTAGACTAGAACATAAAGTTTAATTTTTAATGAATCTTTTGAAATAAAAATCATAAAGTTTAAGATACATATGATAAAGGTCATGCACAAATTGTAGTAAAACATTAAGTTGATGTACAAATGACTGCAGTTTGGGAAAGTAGTTCAGACCAATGATTCCCATTTGTCTTACTCAGCTCATGGTGCTATAACAGAATACCATAGATGTGGTGGCTTAAGTAATAGACATTTATTTCTCATAGTTCTAGAGGCTAGAAGTCCAAGATTAGGGTGCCACCATGGTCGGGTTCTTGATGAGGGCTCTCTACCTTGTTTGCATGCAGCTGCCTTCTCATTGTATCTTCACATGGTGAGAGAGAAAGCTCTGTGTCTCTTCCTGTTCTTGTAAGGGTACTAATCCCATCATAGGGGCTCCACCCTCATAACCTCATCTGAAGTTAATTACCTTCCAAAAGTTTCACCTCCTAATACTATCACATTAAGGGTTAGGGCTTCAACATGAATTTTGGGGAGACACAAACATGTCGTCTGTAACACTGGCCTTATTTCTAACTTTAGGGTCCCCATTTATTTGAACATTTTTATATAAAATTAATTAAAATAATTTAGGAAAATAAATATATAT
>NW_007732895.1:0-10010 GCF_000696425.1 Galeopterus variegatus | reverse complement strand
ACTGGTCATCTTTAAAAATAAATAAATAAATAAATAAATAATAAATAAACATTTGTTAGGAACTGTAGTGGACTGAATTATGCCCCCCCCCCCCGCCAAAACTCACTGAAACTTGAATTGTATCTCCCAAGTTTTATGTATTAGAAACTTAGCCCCCATTGGGATTGTTAAGAGGATGGGAAATCCTATTATGGTAATTGAAAGGTGGAGTCTTGAAGAGGTGATTGGATTGTAGGACCATGCAGTAGTGAATAGATTAAAAATGGTGGCAAGAAGCATGGTTCTGAGGGCTTTAAAAGAAGAGGAGAGTCTGTCTGTCTTGCTCTCTCTGCTTCTGCTATCGTGCAGCGTGAGACTCCTGGGTCACTGTTGCCACCACCAGATGGACTTTGGACTTTCCAGCCTCAGAAACTGTAAGCAATAAATTTCATTTTCTTTATAAATCACCCGGTTCCATGTATTCTGTTATAAGCAACACAAAATGGACTAATACAGAAACCTAAAACACCAGAAATTAGAACCTGAAGGTATAAAGATAAATGCAATGTGATCCCTATATCAACAGAGTTACAGTCACCCAAGAGAAGCAAAAAAGCAAACAGACCACCACAATATGGTGGGATAAATCAGACTAACCTCGCTCCTCAATTTCCTTTTTGGCTCCAGGACTTACTAGCTACAAATAAGACTGTAACGGGTGGAAATGATTGACATGAATACTGAGTCCAAATAAAGAGGAAAGCAACAAAGGGCAAGGACACTGGTGCCATTTTTAAACAGCCAGCCTGCTCCTCCTGTGAATTTTTGATTTCCCTCTGTGTCTGCATAAAAATATCTCAAAACAAAAACAAAACAGAGCTCTTTTCTCTAATAAACAGTAACCGTGGATTTTTTTTAAATGTAACTTTAGCAAAATGGAATTAACAAAAGATTTTTCTGAAAAACTATCTATGCTATGAGACGCCCACAACCCACATTGCTGATTTGCATGGTTAGATCAGCAAAAGTTTATTGAGCTCTGAAATAATAATAATGACTGATATTTGCATTGCATGGGAACTTTCACACTGATTGTCCCATTTCCTGTGTAAAACATACCTCATTGTAACTGCCTATATTTAATGGAAGAATAAATGGAGGCAAAGAGAGGCAAAGTGGCTTGCCCAGGGACATTTATAGCTTCTAAGTCCTGCAACCAAAATCAGAATACAGACCAATCTACCTTTTCTTAAACTCACATGAAAGTGATAGTAATGACAGAAACAGGAAGGTCAGGAGAGGTAGCAAGGACAGGAGAGGTAGCAGTCACAGGGAATAGAAAATAAAGAGAATTTGTTAATGTGGCACAGTCCTAAGCATGGATATTGAGATCAGATGAACTTGGGATAAAATCCTGGCTCCCTCCCTCACTTACTAGCTGTATGACCTTAGGCAAACCACTGAACCTCTCTGACCTCTGGTATCTCATTTGAATGTAAGGAGATGGAGGGAAGAACAGGAGGTACAGTGAAGTAGAGGAATGCTGATTTCCTCATCTTTCACAGAGGTAAGTCCCAAGATACAGTGTGGAGATATAGGACTGCCATCTCCAGCCAATATGATGAATTAAATAGCCTGAACCCTCCTCTCACAACACGTAAAATGATGGATGCTATCACTCTTGCAGATAGGACAAATGCATGAATGAGCTTAAAAGAAAGCATGAGAAGTTTTCTGAAGCCAAATAAGAACAAATCCAGCAAGGTAAGCAAGCATCAGAACCTTTAAAGACATCTGCAATTCTAATAACAAAAGCTGCTATCAAAGCAACTGTCTAAAAAGACAAACGAAAACCATTAAATGTTTGTGTGTATTTTATTTAGTGTTGGAGGTAACCACCACAATTACAAAAAAAATTAAAGTAAAAATAACAAAAAAACCCTAGTGGCTTTCAGGAGAAGGTGTGGATAGGGCAGGTAAGGAGGAAGATTTTTTTTTTTTTTACTTTTTTCTTTATATCTTTCTGTTCTATCTGTGCAGTGGATTGAATTGTGTCCCCCCAAAGTTTAATGTGTTGGAGGCTTGGTCCCCATTGTGACAGTGTTAAGAGGGTAGGAAATCCTATTATGGTAATTGACAGGTGGGGCCTTGAAGAGGTGATTAACTTGATGCTTTAATGGTGGTCATGGGCAAGGTTCTGAGGGCTTTAAAAGGAGAGCACAGGAGAGTCTGTCTCTCTGCTCTGCCATTTTCTGCTATGTGAGATGCCTGTGTTACTGTAAAGCCACCACCAACGAAAACCCTTACCAAATGTGTTCCCTGGACTTTGGACTTCCCAGTCTCTGAAACTGTAAGCAATAAATCTAGTTTTCTTACAAATCACCCAATTCCAGGTATTTGTTATAAGCAACAGAAACAGACTAATACAGTCTGAACATATATTTTTGTGTACGTGTATTACTTTTATAATTTTTGTTAAATTGGCAAAAGAAGGAAGGTTGGTGGAACTCTGCTATTACCAACCACAATAAATAATAATGGGATAAATAATGTAAACATAAATTTCAGAAGAATGAAAACTCACTCTCACAATGACTGAAATAGGTATTCTGCTTTAAATGTGCCTTATCAAAGACTTCTTTTTAATGATATGACCCAGTGTTGTGGAGATAAGTGAAAATGTAGGTGAGAATAGAAAATGTATGTATGACATTCATAAAGGGCAATTTGACAACACATATTGAACTCCTTAAAAATGTACATGCATAGGGGTTATACGGGAACTCTCTATACTTTCTGCTCAATCTCACTGTAAACATGAAACTGGTCTAAAAAATAAAGTTTATCAATTTAAAAAAATGTACATGCTCTCTGATCCAGTCATTTCACTTCTAAGAAATTATCCTAAAGAAATCACTGTGGATGTGTGTGCAAAGACTTGACTCAAAGTTATTCACTTTAGCACTGTTTAGAATAGTGAAAAACTGAAAACAATCCTAAAAGCCTACAGTTAGGGAATAGCTAAATAAACTTTGGTACATCTATAAAATGGAATATTATGCAGTCACAATAAGTAATATTATAGAAGAATATCTAATGACAGGGGAAATAATAGTCTCATTTTAATGTTAAGATATACAGTAGGGGCTAATGTTTGTAAAAGGAAAAATAATACTTTGCATAGAAAAAAGAATGGAAGAAACTCTTAATCAGCAGTATCTCAGGGTGATGACACTGTAGGTAATTTTTAATTTCTTATTGGTATTTAAAAATTTTTTCTACACAGCATTATTTTCATAATAATAACATAGTATTACTTCTACAAAAAACCCCAAACATAACAAGTTATTTTTAATTTCCTTTGGATAATACATATCAGTCATTACAAATATGTGCACACACTGACTTATAAGTGAGAGAGACATTTATATCGGTTATTTATAATAGTGAAAATAATGGAAAGAGTCAAAATATCAAACACATGGTCTGGCTATTAAAAATGGTGAAGAGATACATGAGCCACACTCTGTCAGCTGAGAACAGTGTCCAGGGCCCTGCTCTTGTCCTCTACTCCCCTGGCCTAGCCCAGAAGGTGTGCTGCCCAGCCTGTGCCTAGCACAGGAAAGTGCACAAGAAACACCAGCAGGACAAAGACCTCAATGAGGAGTAGGTAGAGAAGCCCTTGAAAGTGGGAGGAAGTCAGTTCTAAGCCCTATTCAGGCAACTCAGCCATGATCCAAGCCACTTGATGGCAAGAACAACCATGACAAGCACAAGGACAGAGAAAGGAAAAGGAGAAAGAAAGGAGCAAAGCAGACCCCAGAAAAAGAAAATACAAAATAAAATAGGAGAATAAAAATTAGGATTTCTAGAAAAGCAAGATGAAGACAGTTCAGAGTAGGAAGCAAGATTCTATAAGATGGAAATGCTCTAAGAAGCCTTTGAGCACCCGAGCCAGGAGAGACCTCTTTTGAGATGCTTTGATGAGATAATCAAAGAGATTGAGAAACCACAGAGCTTTCTTCTCATTTCTTGTAACTGATTATACTGCTCCTGGCAGTTCAATGATCATTACACATGCAGTGGGTTTCAGTACCATGAAAGAGAAGATCAAGAACAAGGCTACCAGTCCATAAAAGAACAAAATATATCTTTGAACTAAATGTGTAGCAATACCATGAATTACAACAGAGGGCATTTATTAAAGACCTGCAAAGAGGCTACTGTGTACACAGAAAAATTCTTAGCCAGGAAAAAACTCCAAGCATGAAGCAAAGCAGTGTTTAAAAGAGAGCAGACTTTCAAAAGATAAAATGGACACTTCCCTCCCCATTGGGGAGGACTACTACTGGCCAAGAGATAAAAAGACTGTAGATACTTAAGTCAAAGTCTTTAAAATTCCCAATAAGGAAAACAAAGAAAGATGATGGACTTTGAAGAAAAATTTAGAGGCAACAAATGAGAAAGAGAACAGGAGCAGACTGGCCACTCCTGTTAGAGGAACTAGAGGAAGCTGACCAGAAAGCTTATTAATAGTTAGTGTGAGCTTTAACAAAGAAAATCAGATGGGACAATAACACTGGGACTTCTCCAGCGTGTGGATCCTGTGGTAGCAGAATCTTGTAGGATGGGGAGTAACAACCAGAAGACTCCCGTGTGGACTGAATATATAATACACGCTCAAAGAAGAGAACAAAGTTATACCTGACTTATGGTCCCTACAATTCTTATGCACCCAACTACTAACTCCATATTTGCTAATATCAGCTGGATGATTCTGATCTAAGTAACTCAATTTACAGGGAAGACTCATCTTACAAGTACTTTACAGCATCCACTAGTTTCTGGTCATATCCCAAAATTATCCATATGTTATGGCAGAGAGCTTACTGGATTTCTAATAATAGAACCCTCTTTGAGCTGGAGACACCATCATCTGAAACTGAAGACCAGAAGGGACATTTAACAAGTCCTATGAGACTAGGCGAGGAGGTCAATGCTCAGATGTTCATTCTGGGCCTCTTTGGACTCCAGCAATCGAGATAGGCCCACACACCAGCTGCCAGGAAAAAAAAAAAAGATAGGCTCACAGCACTGAATGATTTTTGACTGAAGGGGCTGAAATGTCCCAAAGGATCTTGATGAGGACACTATATTCACTATATTACTTAGGGAGCCGCAAGAGGCCCAGAATGAACATCTGAGCATTGACCTCCTCTCCCAGTCTCATAGGACCCTCTTACACAGAGATGTAGCTCTCTGAACAAGTAACCAATAATCTTAAAGAACTTTCACAGCAAGTATGTCCAGGTGGTACCATAAGCATGTACAGAGTCCAAAAAGCAGTGGGGATTTCCATTACTTCCCCTACCATAGAAAACAAATTTGTAGACTTTTTTTTTTAAAAGATGACCGGTAAGGGGATCTTAACCCTTGACTTGGTGTTGTCAGCACCACGCTCTCCCACGTAAGCGAACCGGCCATCCCTATATAGGATCCGAACCCATGGCCTTGGTGCTTTTAACTTTTTTTTTTTAAGGGGATCTTAACCCTTGATTTGGTGATGTCAGCACCACACTCTCCCAAGTGAGCCAACCGGCCATCCCTATGTAGGGACCCGGACCCATGGCCTTGGTGTTATCAGCACCGCACTCTCCCGAGTGAGCCACGGGCCGGCCCCCAAATTTGTAGACTTAACGAAAGATTTTGAAGAGTTCCAACAGACTGACATTGCTGACTGTGAAACTAGTAGAATTAGAAACTAAATGTATTTGACTATTTGTTATATAAATTTTTTAAATTCTTTTTTTTTTTTTTGTCCTTTTTGAGACCTGCTGCACTGCGCTCAGCCAGTGAGCGCTGTGAGTGCACCGGTCATCCCTACATAGGATCCGAACCCGCGGCGGGAGCACTGCTGTGCTCCCAGCGCAGCACTCTCCTGAGTGTGCCACAGGCTTGGCCCTAAATTTTTAAAATTCTTAACTTGGAAATACTTTTCAGAGGATATTAGATATTTGAAAACTATATTTTTAATTTGTTATGCTTGTTTTTAATTGTTCCACTAATTTGGGACAATTAATTACAGCATTCTAGAGATTAAACATGTATTAAATAATAGGATTAAACCCAAAAAATTTTATGCAATTATGTTTGCTGAAAAAATAAACATAAAAATTTTACACTGCATTAATTTCCTAGGGCTACCATCACAAAGAACCACAAACTGGGTGGCTTAAAGCAACAGAAATTTATTCTGTTCTGAAGGCTAGAAGTGAGAAATCAAGGTGTCAGCAAGGGTGGTTCCTTCTTAGGATTCTGAGGCAGAATCTGTTCCATGCCTCTCTCCTAGACTCTGGTGATGGCTGACAAACCATGGCATTCCTTGGCCTGCAGATGCAACACTCCAATTTCTGCTTCCATTCATGTGGCGTTTTCACTGTGTCTCTTCACATCATCACTTATGAGGATACTAGTCACATTGGCTTAGGAGCCCACCCTACTCCAGTCATTTTAACTTTACTAATTACATCTGAAATAAGCTTATTTTCAAAATAAGGTCACATTTGGGGCCGGCCCGGTGGCGCACTGCTACAGTGCACCGCTTGGGAGCACGGTGGCACTCCCACCGAGGGTTCGGATCCCACATACAGACCGGTTCCCGCTCACTGGCTGAGCGAGGTGCGGGCGCAGCGCCGAGGGTTGTGATCCCGTTGCCGGTCCCGGTCTGGTACGGGCGCGACACTGAGGGTTGCGATCCGTTGCCGGACACGAAAAAAGACAAAAAGGAAAAAAAAAATTTATATACCAGTAAATACATTATATATATCTAATTATTACACTCATTTAAATGTTCATGTCACTCCACTGCTTAAAAACCTTGACTGTAGATAATGAGCAAACCCGTTGTGCAGCATTCAAGTTATTCCCAATCTGGTCTCAATCTACCTGTCATGGGCTGAACTGTGTTCCCCCCAAATTCATATGTTGAAGTCCTAATCCCCAATACCTGAGAACGGGACTGTATTTGGAGAGGGGGACTTTAAAGAGGTAAGTAAGGTAAATATGAGGTCATAGGAGTGGGCTCTAATCTAGTATAACTGATGTCCTTATAAGAAGACAAGATTAGGACACAGACTGAGGGGGACTATGTGAGGACACAGCAAGAAGGCAGATATCTATAAGCCAAGGAGAAATGCCTCAGGAGAAACCAAACCTTCCAAAACCTGATCTTAGACTTCTAGCCTCCAGAACTATTAGAAAATAAATTTCTGTTGTTTAAGCCACCCAGTCTGTGATGCTCTATTAAGGCAGCCCAAGCAAACTAGAACACTACCATTAGTTTTATTCTAATCATTCTGTCCTCAACACTCCAGGCTCTACCTAGCTATTATAGAACAATCACTAGTTATTCCCTGGCCATCACCAATACCATCATGCTTCCATGACTTTGCATACACTGTTTCTTCTGTATGAAATAGTCTTGGCTTACGCACCTAGAAAACTTCTCCTCGGTCCTTTACAATATAGCTCAAGAATCACCTCCTCACTATCCCAGACTGACTGATTTCACTATTTGTGTCTTATGGCAGATATTGTAGATTGGCTCAATTAGAACCCATTCTAACCTCCTCTGGCTTGTCTTCCAGTACTGTTCAAGCTTGAAAAAAAATCCATATTCCCTAGCAAATGGGGTTTTGATATAGCCAAGGTTCTGATCTCACAGGCTGATGTGAACTGTGAAGAGAAATTGGATCTTCTGACAGGCATAGTGGCAGAGACATAGAGTCCTTATGGGGCTGCTCTTGCAGAGTAACTAGTGGCCAGTCCCTAGTGTCACAGGTGCTCAGCAATGGCAGCAACAGAGTTTCCTCTAGGGAAGTCTCACGGTATTGTTAGGTGGCTTTCACCAGCCTGTATTTCACTGGCTGCTTGGTTCCCCAATAAGAAGCATCTAAGCTCAGTTCTCTGGCCTGCTGTGAGATTTTGTAAGATTCATTTATATATATTGTGTATGTGTGCACGTATGAATGTGCACATACACTGGGTCATAATATAAATTGTACATCCTATTGTGAGTCAATGTCAAAAAAGTTTGAAGAAACTGAATTATCTGACCTGCTGGACTTACAAGGCAAGGAGAATTTAGTTAGCATTAGAACAGGAGTTGGTAAAATGTTTCTGTTAATGGAAAGGCAGTAAATACTTTAGACTTTGCAGGCCATGTGGTCTCTGCTGCAGCTACTCAACTCTGCCACTCTAGTACAAAAGCAACCACGATGTGTAAACAAATAATTAACATGGCTGTATTCCAATAAAACTTTCTTTGCAAAAACAGGTGGTGGGCCAGATTTGGCCTGAAGGCCATAGTTTGCCAATTTCTGCATTAGAGGATAGAATGCTTATCATCAATTGCATGTGGTACTGAAAGAGTTTTTAAAATAATCACCTATGATCACCTGAGGTAAAGTCTGTATTGAAGGCAAGGCTATTTTATCTTATTTTATTTCGTTTTTTTTGAGGCTGTCCAGTACAGGGAATGAACCCTGGACCTCGGTGTTACCAGCACCACGTTCCAAACAACTGAGCTAAACAGCCAGCCTACAAGACTATTTTAAACTCAGTAGTTGCTGCTATAAACCAATGTGGGATATAAAGATTACTGGGCTAACTGCATCTAACTGTATTTAGAGAACCTAAAGAAAATTATAAGCCTATGTTGTAGAATTGTTCTGGGGGGATAGTTTCTGATGTCCGGTATCTAACGTCCCTTATGCTGAAGAAGTGAGTAAAGGCAGCAGTGGTGTTTTCTCTAGAACAGTCAGTCCCTCTTAGTGTTGCTGGCCACTTCTCATAAAACATCGCCTCTGATTACTTCATTTCCATCAGTGTAACATCAAACCCAGATCTATCACCTTTCTGAAGACTCTATAAGCTATCTTTCTGTTTAAGCCAGCTAGAATATATTTTGTTGCTTGCCCCTAAGAATGCTGATCAATACATGCCCCCAGTAATACCTCTATTATACTACCCAGCACAGTACATTATGATTACCTGTTATATTCTATCTCCCTTAGTAGACAGAGAATTCTGAATTTTACTCAATTCTGTAGTCCCAGTACCTAGTGCAATCCCTGGAAAATAGAAGACACTTAATAAATGAGTAGATAAATAGACATTAGAAAAAAACCCCACAAATACATAAAAATTATTGTTTTAGAGAGGTGAGATAAGTAATTTTTAAATGGTGTTTTAAAATATTTTCCTAAGGTCAAAGTTAGTATCATTCACCCAAAACCAAGTAGCATAGTATTCATAACAGTGTCAACATGTCCTAATAAAGAAAAATGATTGCTAATTTTATTTATTTCCATTAATGAGTCTCATGCCTGTTCAAAGAACTTGTCTTAGTTAGACTAAGTCTCAAAGGTCTGAGAGGTTTACACATTTATATCCAGAACAATGACAGGAATGTGAAATCAGGATCATAAAGGTGTGTTTCTTCCTGTGTTCAAAGCCTGCCTTAATAAATGGATGGAGAGTTACAGAAAGACAACTGCCTGAAATGGACTTGCGATCAGGCAAACAAAATCAGAAAGAAGAGCTCTCTGGAACTAATCATAAAAATAATGGCTAGGGGGCCGGCCCGGTGGCGCACTGGAGAGTGCGCCGCTTGGGAGCGCGGCGGCGCTCCTGCCGAGGGTTCGGATCCCATGTGGAGACCGGTTCCCGCTCACTGGCTGAGCGCGGTGCAGGCGCAACACCGAGGGTTGCGATCCCATTACCAGTCAGTAAAAAAGACAAAAAGGAAAAGAAAAAATAATAATAATAATGGCTAGAATTCACCATGACTCATGCTAAATTGTTGGGGACCTGTAGCCCCACACCCCTTCTTGTGTGGCATCCGCCTTGGCCGTACAGCAGCAACATGCGCCCACACCTCACTCAGCCAGTGAGCAGGAACCGATCTGTATGTGGGATCCGAACCCTCGGTGGGAGCGCCACCGCGCTCCCAAGCAGCGCACTCTCCAGTG
>NW_007732894.1:121999-122429 GCF_000696425.1 Galeopterus variegatus | reverse complement strand
ATGTGGGATCTGAACCCTCGGCGGGAGCGCCGCCGCACTTCCCAAGCGGCGCACTGTAGCAATGCGCCACCAGGCCGGCCCAGGTCTTAATTTAAAAAAAAAAAAAAATGCTACAATGCTTTTGATCGTGACCTTGTAGACTTTGGTTTAGAAATTTTCTTCTGTATTTTAAAAGTATTTATATTCTGTTCTTTACTCCTGAGACTACAATTAAATATATTTTGTTTTGTTTTTTGGACGTCCCCCCTCCCTGCCACAACTTCATTGAAGCTTAAATCCCCACTGTAACTGTTGAGGGTGGGCAATCCTTTTACAGTAATTGAAAGGTGGAGCCTTGAAGAGGTGATTAGATTGCAGGACTGTGCAGTAGTCAATGGATTAATAATGGTGGTCAGGGGCATGGTTCTGTGGGCTTTAAAAGGAGAGCACA
>NW_007732894.1:119009-120802 GCF_000696425.1 Galeopterus variegatus | reverse complement strand
CGTTGCCGGTCCCCGGTCTGGTGCGGGGGCAACACTGAGGGTTGCGATCCGTTGCTGGACATGGAAAAAGACAAAAGAGAAAAAAGAAAAAAATGTTCCCCATTTCTGATAATCACTGTGGATTTCAGAAGATGACATCTGTTCCTCTCGATATGAAAGACAGTGGTTTCAATGGTCCAGGTTTGCCCAGGGTTGGTTTATAGAGTGAGGATGGGTGTGTGCTTGTGTGCGCGTGTGTATGTGTGCATGCACTTGCTTTAAGAATGGATGGCTCTGGTCTCTTTCTGAATTTTTCAATCTAGTTGGAGGGAGATGGGACAGCTCAGCTTTCCTGTGAATTACTTCACTGCAGTGCCCTGTTGTCTTGCCTCTAACCCTGCTTCAATGCAGGTCATTGCAAAGCATCTGGAAGCCTGACCTGGGTCTGGAGGGCATCTCAGGGGGTAGTGAATCTCCAGTGAGGCAGTTCCTCTGATATTATCCCCATGCATCCCTTCTTTGTGGCTGCAGCTTGGGAAGACTTCCCACAGGTACTGGTAGAGTGGAAATATTTCACCATCCATGCCCAGCTCCCTCCACATTACCCCAGAGCCCATTAGTACCCCATCTCCCCCTCTGCATCACAGAACTTTAATGCAGTTTTGCTGGATTCTCTTCCACTTTCTGGGCAGATAACATGATCGTGGAGTGTTCTTTCTTCTCATCCAATTCCATCTCACTTCACTATATCTCAGTGATACTGTCAATGCTTCAATGCTTCTGGAGGAGTCTTCAAAAAGTTCATGGAAAGATATTCATTATCTTTCAATTTTATTTTTTTGTGAACTTTTTGAAATACCCTTATATATATACACACATGTACACACTGTGTGTGTGTGTGTGTGTGTGTGTGTGTGTGTGTGTGTGTGTGTGTGTGTGTGTGTGTGTGTGTGTGTGTGTAAATCTGTCCTTGAACTGCAGAACTGGATATTAATTTTTTCTTCTTTTTACAATCTTTATATCATTGTAGTAGAAATTGGGGAGAAGCAATTTGATGTTTGTACACATTTCATAGTCTCTGCTTGTCTTCACGTTGCTTCTGCATGCTTTCTGCGAGTCTTAAACACATCTCTAGGTAGATAGCAGTGAGCCGGCCTTAGGTTTTCTTATATTAGCCACAGGTGAATATAACCAGTGCTTTGCATATCATTTGCATTTTTTAAACACAGAATCTAAATGAATTTTGATGCAATCTCCCCCACTTTCCTAATCCCCAGTCCAGGCTCTAAATATCAATATTTTTGCTGGCAGAGATTTTTCTAAAATAAAAATTGAGTCTCTAGTTTTCTTTTTCAGTTTCAGGAATGAAAGGTAATATTAGAGCACCAGAGAAGAGAAATTTTGTGTAATCCATTTAATGAAATAATTGGGTTAATAAGCCAGGTCTGTAGCATTACAAGTGAAATCCAAGCTTCACTGCTTTTGCACTGGGTGAATTAACCAGGGAAGCCGATAACTGGGAATGAGAACAGCCTATCTTTCCCTGGCTGCTCCTGCCCCCACCTTAATATTCAACTTGTGCCCAAAAAACAAGACAATAGGAGGATACTGTTTAAATCTCTTCTGAAATGTTCACATAGCTATGGTCCTGATAGCTGTTGTAAAAGTCAAGAATAAGCCACTGAATTAGTTGAACAAGTCATCTGTGAAGGCTGTGTCTGAGAATGTCAGCCAGCTGAAGATGGCCAGCCACAGGAAAGACAGCATTTATGTCCACTTTCCAGTTTTACTCCTTATTTCCCTCTTCATGACTG
>NW_007732894.1:113351-118778 GCF_000696425.1 Galeopterus variegatus | reverse complement strand
CTGGCTGCTCCTGCCCCCACCTTAATATTCAACTTGTGCCCAAAAAACAAGACAATAGGAGAATACTGTTTAAATCTCTTCTGAAATGTTCACATAGCTATGGTCCTGATAGCTGTTGTAAAAGTCAAGACTAAGCCACTGAATTAGTTGAACAAGTCATCTGTGAAGGCTGTGTCTGAGAATGTCAGCCAGCTGAAGATGGCCAGCCATAGGAAAGACAGCATTTATGTCCACTTTCCAGTTTTACTCCTTATTTCCCTCTTCATGACTGATACCCTCACCTGGTCACAGAGGTGAGCAGTTTCACTCTTGTTTTATCAAGATGCTGTTCAGTAGGAGAGTCATCTCAGGCTGCCATAACAGCATACCACAGGCTGGGCGGCTTAAACAATGGACATTTATTTCTCACTGTTCTGGAGGCTGGGAAGTCCAAGATAAAGGTTATGGCAGGGTTTGGTTTCTAGTGAGGCCTCTCTCTCTGGCTTGTGGATGCCACCTTCTTGCTGTGTTCTCACATGGTCGAGAGGGAGAGAGAGAGAGAGAGAGAGAGAGAGAGGGAGGGAGAGAGAGAGAGAGAGAGAGAGAGAAATAGAGTGCAAGCATGCTCTGGTTCTCTTCTTATAAAGACACGGATTCTATCATGCATCAGGGTCCCAATCTTATGACCTCATTTTATGTTAACTATCTCCTCATAGTCCCCATCTCCAAATACAGCCACCTTGGGCATTATGGCTTCGACATATAAATTTGGGGAAGACACTATTCAGTCCATCGCAGGTGGACTGGGGGATGTGGGTGTATGTGGAGATATTTATACTACAAATCAGAAAGCTTCTTTTCTTCCCTAATTACTAAGTGAATTCAACAGGTCACTTCACAATTTGAGTTTTCATGATCTCATCTGGAGGACGTGCATGAGACAATCACCAGGCTTCTGCCAGCTGAGCCCTCCAGGGTTCAATGGTTCATGTTAACATCTCACACGTTCCAGCCTGTCCAGTCAGGGCAGTGGCCTATCATCCCATATGCCTGCTGCCCTGGACCAGCCATTCTTCTTTCATCCATGGACGTTGCTATGTCCAGACTATGACATGAAATCCCTCCTGTCTTTCAGAATACCTGCATTCACTCAATCATTCATTCACTCTAAAATATTTTCCATGGTTTTGTTCCAGGTGTTGTTCTAGGCACCAGGGATATTCCTGCTTTGATGAAGCTTATGTTCTGTTGGGTTTGCACAGATAGAAGCTACAATAATCAAACACATGGTATGTCAGATGGCGATTGATGCTATGGAAAAACATTAAGTAGGGTAAGGATGTAGGGTGCCCTGGGCACGGTAGGAGGTTGTTGTTTTGTATACAATTTTCAGGAGAGGTCTCTGTGTGGATGTGAGCTAGCTGAGCACATAGCAGGTAAAGAGGGCTGTATCAGCCCATTTCTGTTGCTTGTAAAAGAAATGCCTGGAACTGGGTGTTTTTTTTTTTTTTTTAAAGATGACCGGTAAGGGGATCTTAACCCTTGACTTGGTGTTGTCAGCACCACGCTCATCCATGCCACAGGCAGTTAGAAATTTAGGTGAGGGGTTTAGATACAGAAATTTTCTGGTTTAAAACATTGATTTGGAGGTTTGGGAATTACAGTGGTATAAAAGCATAATTTATGGTAGCTTTCACATTGTGTGCTTTTTACTACAATAAAAAAATAATTTGAAACTGCATGGGGTATTTTCAGTTGTCAAAATGACTGGAAGAGATGCTACTAACATTTAAAGTTGGGGGGAGGGAGAGAAGTTTGCTCAACTATCTTATGAAGCAAAAGTTTAAGAATCTGCTGTACGGCCAAGGCGGATTGTTATCAGCACCGCACTCTCCCGAGTGAGCCACAGGCCGGCCCCTGGGTGATTTATAGGAAAACAAAATTATTGTTTACAGTATCAGAGGCTGTGAAGCCCAAAGTCCAGGGGACACATCTGGTAAAGGTTTTCTTTGGTGGTGGCTTTACAGCAAAGTAGGGGTCTCACATGGCAGAAAATAGCAGAGCAGAGAGAGAGCTTCTCCTGTGCTCTTTTAAAGCCCTCAGAACCACACTCCTGGCCACCATTATTAATCCATTCATTACTGCATGGTCCTACAGTCTAATTAGCCGTTCAGGACCCCACTTTTCCATGACCATAATAAAATTTCCCACCCCCTTAACAATGTCACAGTGGGAATTAAGCTTCTAATGTGTGGACTTCGGGGGACACAATTCAATTAACCCATAGCAAGGGATCGGGCGGTCAGGGCAGTAAGTGTGTGGTGCATGCATGGAGTGGCTGGGGGAAAAGGAACAAGGGGCACAGTGAAAAGAAAGGAGATCAGAAAGGTGGTGGGGCTCTGAATGAGCCAGCCTTTGTTCATTCTCCAGAGACCCAGGTGGTGGCCTTTTCTATTGACCTGTGTTTATACTGTTATTTGCGGGAGGATGGCTTGTTAGGAGCTCACTCCTCTATACTGAAAGCGAAACTTTCTAGGTTGATATTTTTAAAATGCAAAGTGAATCACATTAGTTACTTGCCTAAAATACTTCGCTATTTTTTTCCATTCGTTATATATAAAAAATCAAAACCTCTCACCATACCCTCTCCCAGCCCTGCCTCACCATCCTGCCTCATTTGGGTGACTTCCCTCCACATGGCTTCTTCAATTCTGGTGACCCTGTCCTCCTGGCTGCTCCATGGACCCTCCAAGCTTATCTTTCCACGGGTTACTGGTGCAAATGTTTTACTGTCTGATCCTGGCTTCTTACCCTACAGGTCTCAGATTACATGTCCTCTTGTCATGCAGGCTGAAGATGTCTGTTTATTAGTATTTATAATAATTTGTAATTCCTTAATTCATCGCTTTTCACTTTTTTGTTTTCTTTTTGTTGTTGTTCTAAATTCTATACTTCATGAGGTCAGGGACCACTTGCTAGCATTGTGTGTTAGGGTCAGAAACATGACAGGCACTCAAAATATTTGTTGAATGAGTAGTCAATGACTGGGTGAATTCAGTATTTGATAGTAGACTGGAATTTTCTGTGGGTCTCTGAGAAAGCCAGAGGAATGGGTCTATTCTCAGCCCTCTCTTTATTCACCTCTCAGCTCACCATTGCCTTGTCTAGATGTATAAAGCTCTTTCAAATTTAATTTTAATAACAGTCCTATTACAGGCAAAATCTGTCTTTTTCCCTTAACAATGCTTTATGCAATTTGATTTACTTTATATTAATAGTGTAAAGAAAGTATAATTTGTTGATAAATAATGTTGACAAATAAGTTAGAAATGACTGAGTTGTTTTTGGTTTGGGAATGGAATGTATACTAATATGACACTGAAATGCAATTACTTAATACTGCACTGCAAATCGACCAGAAACTGTCTTCTTAATCATGGCTTTCAAACTGGGTTTTTTTTGTTTGTTTTGTTTTTTATGTTTCTACGTGATGAGACAAGAGGATTTTAGACTGCTGTGTCAACCTATCTTCTTAAATAACATAGTGTTTATTCTTTATATCCAATAAGTGAATAGTCGATTTAGATATGTTCATTACTACCTTTCCTATTTTCACTTTTCTGAAAAGTAGTTCATATGTATTGATCTGCTGCATAAGAATTTGCACAAGTTATGTATCTGATGAATATCTACTTGAGATAAGATTGCAGAATTATCATTTTATTATCTCATAGCTTGAATTTTGACACTATGTTCTTCATGCTTTCTTTAGTGAGTGGTCCATTATGGATGTAAAAGAAGAACTCTAAGACTAAAGCAATTCAAAAACCATTAAGGCTAGTGGGGTTTAGCTGAGCAACCGATGAGTAAGACATGAGCTTGTTTACTTCGAAATTCACTGGGCATGGCACACCTGTTCATTAGAGGTGAACTGAGAAGCTTTTTAAAGGGAACATGTCTAACATTCCTGTTTTATTTATTCGTGTATTTAAATGCTTCCCCTGTTCTATTAACTTGTTGGGAAAGCTAGAAAGGAACAGATACCATTATTGCTGTGAATGACAAGAACCTCCTGGAACCTTCTGGAATTTTTTGGAAGCCTCTACTAAATCCCCAAGGGTTCTCTAACCACCAGCTGGGCAGAGCCACCACTGTTGAGAAGACAATAAAGGGATTTAAGCAGGGGGCACAACTGAACAGATTTTCCTTTTAGAAAAATCACTCTGGATTGGACAATGAAGCCACTGAAGGCAGGAGAGCAATCTGGAGGTTACTGCAATAGTCCCTCAGGTAAGATCAGTGAGCAGGGATTTGAATGGATGAGTGAAGAGATTTTCAGGAGGTGGAGGCAGCAGAACATGGTGATTAAGTTGGAGGAGAGAAGGAGGATATGAGCCTAAGATGATGGGGTGGACAGCGAAATGTGTCTTGGATAAGGAATTCAGAAGGGGAATTATGTTTGGAGGGAGGGAAGATGGGTTTTCTTGGCACATGTTGAATTTCAGTTGACTGTGGGATTTACACATGGAATGGTCCATGCCACAGGCAGTTAGAAATTTAGGTGAGGGGTTTAGATACAGAAATTTTCTGGTTTAAAACATTGATTTGGAGGTTTGGGAATTACAGTGGTATAAAAGCATAATTTATGGTAGCTTTCACATTGTGTGCTTTTTACTACAATAAAAAAATAATTTGAAACTGCATGGGGTATTTTCAGTTGTCAAAATGACTGGAAGAGATGCTACTAACATTTAAAGTTGGGGGGAGGGAGAGAAGTTTGCTCAACTATCTTATGAAGCAAAAGTTTAAGAATTGCCACATCAAAGTACAATTAGCACCCTTTTGAAAAACAGCAGAGATGGTGGTGGAAACCATAGCCTGTGTAGAAAAATGCAGAATCAATATCTATCTGTCTATCTATCTGTCTGTCTGTCTGTCTGTCTGTCTGTCTGTCTGTCTGTCTATGCAAGGGAAGCTGTCATTTAAAACTTTGCAGCTATATTTCCACTTGCAGGTTATGACAGCAGGTCATCTTGGAACATATTCTTTACTATGGTAAAGATTTGTCTTTTACAGGAATACACGTTTTGGGGGATGGTAACTGTCCATCCTTTTAAAGCTTTCGACGATTGCTCATAGACAGTTATTTTCTCTTGTGGTTAGTAATATTTTTGAAAGCTCATCTCCAGTGAGCATTTTTTGAAAAAGAGCCACATATGCTCTAGGTTAGTCCATTTTTGTGTTGCTAAAACAAAATACCTGAGACTGGGTAATTTATACAGAACAAAGGTTTATTTGGCTCATGATTCTGGGGCAGCTGTGTCTGGCATTAGGCTACTTCTTCTCATGGTGAAAGGTACAGGGCAGCTGGCATGTGTAAGGAGATCACATGGAAAGAGAGAGGGGAGGTGCCAAGATCCTTTCAGCAACCTGCTGTAGTGGGAACTA
>NW_007732894.1:107514-112952 GCF_000696425.1 Galeopterus variegatus | reverse complement strand
ACATGGAAAGAGAGAGGGGAGGTGCCAAGATCCTTTCAGCAACCTGCTGTAGTGGGAACTACTGCATTCCTGGAAGAGCTCACTCATCCCCCTACTCCAGGGCATTAATCTATCCATGAGGGATCTGCTCCAATGACCCAAACATCTCCTAACACTACCCCATTGAGGATCAGATTTCAACATGAGCTTTGGAAGGACAAGCATATTCAAACTTTATGAACATATTTGTGGATTTTCCAAGGCTTCTTCTGTTATTGATTTCTAGTTTCATACCATTGTTGTCAGAAAAGAAAGTAGGTATGATTTCAACCCTCTTAAATTTGTTCAGCCTTGTTTTGTGACCTGACGTATGAACTATCCTGTGAAATGTTGTTCTGTGTGCTTTTGAGAAAAATGTGTATTCTTTTGCTTTTAGAGGAAATGTCCTATCTACATCTGTTAGGTCTATTTGGTTTAAAGTGTAGTGGGAGTGTAATGTTTCCTTATTAATTTTTTGTCTGCATAATCTGTTCATTGTTGGAAGTGGGCTGTTGAAGTTTCCTATTATTACTGTATTGCAATCTAATGCTCCCTCTGGATACTTTAATATTTACATTATCTATTTAGGTGCTCCAATGTTCGGGGCATATATATTTACCATTATTATATCATCTTGGTGAACTGACCCCTTAATCATTATATAATGCCCTTCTTTGTCTCTGTTTATAGTTTTTGACTGAAAAAGTTTATTTTGTCTGTTAAGTATAGTTACCCCTGCTCTCTTTTGGTTTTCATGTTTATGGAATATTCTTTTCCATTGATTTACTTGCAGTCTATGTGGATCCTTAAAGTTGAGGTGAGTCTTTTTTAGGCAACATATAATTGTTTTTTTTAATCCATTCAGCTACTGTATTTTTATTTTATTGGAGAATTTAATCCATTTGGATTCAAGGTAATTATTCATAGGAATTTACTACTGCCATTTTGGAATTTATTTTATGATTGTTCTGGATATACTTTGTTTCTTTCTTCCTCTTTTGCTGTCTTCCCTTGTGGTTTGAGGATTTTCTGTAGTGATATGCTCTGAGTCTTTCTATTAATGTTTTGTGTACCTACTATATATTTTGGCTTTGTGGTTACTGTGAGGCTTACATAAAACATCTTATATTAAAACGGGCTATTTCAAGCTGATAACAGCTTAACTTTGATAGCATATAACAACTCTATACTTTTATTCCCCTCTTGTATTTTATGTTTTTAATATCAAAATTTATATCATTTTATAATTTTGTATCCACTGACAACTAATTTTAGCTATCATTGTTTTAATACATTTTTCTATTAACCATTGTAGTAGAGATTGGTTGCTTTACACACCACCATTTCAGCCCAGAGTATTCTGAATATGACTCTGCATTAGCTAAGCCATTTAGTTTTTCATTTTCACATGTTTAATGTTATTAATTGGTGGCCTTTGATGCAGCTTAAAGAACTCCCTTTAGCAATTTCTATAAGGCAGGACCAGTGGTGATGAACTCTCTCAGCTTTTGCTTATCTGAGAAAGTTTTAATTTCTCCCTCATTTCTGAAGGACAGCTTTGCCAAGTAGACTCTTCTTAGTTGAAAAGTATTTTTTTTTTCTTTCAGCACTTTTAATATATCATCTCACTGTCTCCTGGCCTGAAAAATCTCTGAAGAAAGTTTTAATTTCTCCCTCATTTCTGAAGGACAGCTTTGCCAAGTAGACTCTTCTTAGTTGAAAAGTATTTTTTTTCTTTCAGCACTTTTAATATATCATCTCACTGTCTCCTGGCCTGAAAAATCTCTGCTGATACATGTGCTGATAGTTGTATTGTTGGGACTCACTTATATTTGATGTTTCTTATGTCTTGCTGCTCTCAATTTTTTCTCTGTCTCTGATTTTTCATAGTTTGATTATTATATGATTTGGTAAACTCTTCTTTGGGTTAAATATTATTGGAGACCCTGTGCTTCCTGTACATGCATGTTGGCATCTTTCCCAAAATTTGCCAAGTTTTTGGCCATTATTTCTTTAAATATGTTTTCTGGCTTCTTTTCCCTTTTTCCCCTCCTTATGAACTCTTATTATATGAATGTTAGTTCTCCTGATGGCCTCCCATAATTTCTATAGGCTTTCTTCAATCCTTTTTCTTTTCTTTTCTTTTTTCTCTTCTGACTAGATAATTTCAAATTATTTTTGAAATATTTCGGCTTACTGATTCTTTCTTCTTCTTAATTGAGCTTGTTGTTGAAGCTTTCTATTGCATTTTTTTCAGTTTAGTCATTGTATTTATTATCTGTAGGATTTCTATTTAGTTTTAAAAATTGTTTCTATTTGTCAAACTTCTTATCTGTTCATATATTGTTTTCCAAATTTCACTTATTTTTCTATAAATTTTTGTAGCTCACTATCTGAGTGTGAGCTGACAATATAAGGCCAACCAAATGGAGAAGGTTTCCTGAGACCAAAGAACAAAGCAGGCAACTCCATACAGTTTACAAGGAGTTATTATTATTACTATTATTGATGGGTGAGTCACTTGCAGGGGACAGATTGGGCAGAGTAATCAATCTGGGTATTGCACAGCTGGTTTCTCTGCAACCCCTGGGGGGAGGAGTTGAAACTTGTAAGAGACTTAGAGGTCAAAGTGGAGCTATGCCAAAGAGAGAAAAGCTGCAGAAGTGGGAGATTCCAGATGCCTCGCAGCCACCTGTTGCTTATCCTTGGGGTTGCTGGTGTTACTCCCTTTATCTTACACAAGAACAGCATTCTTTTCCTTTCCTCTCCTCAGTTGCTAAGGAACCTGTGCAGGGGAATTATTGTCACTATTGAAGCCAGAGCTCTGTTGGCCACAAGGATGGAGTGAGTTCTGACCAGCATCTCTATACTTGCTGAACATCTTTAAGAGGAATATTCCAAATTCTTTGTCTGTCATTTTATAGATATCCACTTATCTAGGGTATATTTTGGGAGCTTTGTTAGTGTTTTTTGAAGGTGTCATGACTTCATGATTCTTTGTAACTCTTCTGTGTATTCAATAGTGTCTGCACATTTGAGTAGACAGTTACCTCTTCCAGCTTTTACAGGTATTCTTTGGCAGGGATAGACCTTCACTATTTAGTCTACCCTGTGATCCTGGATGGGACAGCTGGTAATGACCTTGGGCAGGCAGAACTTGTTTTGGGTTCTTTAGATAGTTGGGATGCTGCCTTTACTTTGATTTTTAGGTGAGGATGCCAGCTGGGCTCCACTAGCAGTCAAGACCACTGGATGGGCTATGCAAACAGATCCAGCTGCTGGCTGGGCACTCCAATTGCCTCTGGCCAGGTCTTACTACTATTTGAGATGTGAAGTTGGACTGGGTCACAGGCTGGGAAACAAGGTTAGTTAGAGTCACTGCTCGAGATGGACGGGACCAGCTGCTATGCTCAGTAGAAATGCATGGTTGAGGTTTGCCTCCCTGCCTAAGCAGTGCTTGGGGTGGGCTATGCAGATGAGCCAAGCTTTGTTTAAGCTCCCAGGTGTGGCAGAACTAGCCACTGCTCTTTGCACAAATGGGCTGTGGCAGTTGTCTCCGCCTTGGGTGGGCTCTTGTGGTGGGCTTTGAGGCTACACTGAGCTTATTCAGGCTTAGTACCAAGTTTGGGGGTTTTTGCCAAAGTGTTTTTGTCTTTTGGTAGTTGCTAGTAACTTTATATGGTGAGTAGTAAAGCCTGAGACTCCTATTCTGGCACATCACTGATGTCCCTGTCATGGAACTGTAAACAAAAATTGCAATGGGAAACTTTACACTCTCTGGGATAGTTAGAATTTAAAAAGTCAGGTAATAAGATTTGGTGAGGATTCAGAGAAATCAGAACCTTCATATACTGCTGGTAAGGATGTAAAATTGTGTAGCCACTTGGAGAAACAGTCTGGCAGTTCCTCAGAAAATTAAACACAGGTTTCCCATTTCATCAGCAATTCCACTCCTAGGTACATACCAAGAGAAATGAAAGCATATGTCTACACAAAAACTTGTACAAGAATGTTCATAAAAAGCAATGTTCATAATTACCAGAAAGATGAAAATGACCCAAATGTCCATCAGCTGATGGATGGAAAAAAAATGTGGTATATCCATATTACAGAATACTACTCAGCCATGAAAAAGATTGAGGTGCTTTATGCCACAACATGGATAAACTTTGGAAAGTTATGCTGAGTGAAAGAAGCCAGCCACAAAGAACCACATATTATTTAATTCCATTTATTTGAAATACCTAGAAGAGGCAAATCTATAGAATCAACAAGTAGAATAGTGGTTGCTTAAGCCTTGGAGGTGGGGGTGATTGGGAGGTAGTGGGTGATGGCTAAATGGTAGCGGACTTCTTTGTGAAATTATGAAATCATCCTAAAACTGATTGTGAAGATGGTTGCACTATTCTGTGAATATACTAAAAACCATTGAATTGGATACCTTAAATGGGGGAATTGTGTACTGTGTAAATTATATCTCAATAAAACTGTTACTTAATAAAAGGGGCGGGGAGAGCTCCTGGAGTGATTATCTGTTCAGCTAGAGTTGAGAATCTCTGCTCTAATGAATTCTAACCCAGCCCTGGGGGACAGAGGGTAGGATTGGGTGAGGGTGGGCAGGGACAAGTGTAGTTTTTAAGCACTTGTGAGCTGTAACTTTGAGAAACCAGGTCAGTCTGGGCATGAAATATCTTTGACTGACTGTAACCCAGGGAGTGTGTGCTGTGGCCCTTTCTCCCGTATGGAGTCATGACAGCTCAGATGGTTTGCTATACCACTGGAGCAGAACAACCAATCTTCTCAGATTTAGGGAGAAAACAGGATCAAGCAGCATTTGTTCCTTGCATGCTGGTTGATACTGAATCAAATATGAATTGAGATAGGAATAGCCTGGAGTACTTATTAATAGCCCATAAGTGGCCATCATTCACACCTCAACTGAAATGCTGACATGTCATTTATACATAAGTAATGTCACTCAGGGAAGTGCACCCCTGAGGAGCTCAAAATCATTAAAACACATCAGAAATACAGGAACATTTAGCTCAGACTTCCACAACCTGTCCTTACATACCTGGTATAGTGGGTGAATGGTGGACCACCAAAAGATATGTCCACTCAATTGGTCTTTTTCTTATTTGGAAAAAGGGTCTTTGCAGATGTAATTAAGGATCCCAAGGTGATACCATCACTTATAAGGGTGGGTCCTAAATTCAATGACAAATGACCTTATAAAACGAAAGAAGGGTAGAACACAGAGGAGAAGGCCATGTAAAAACAGGAGCAGAGGTTAAAGTTCTGCAGCCATAAACCAGAGAACACCTGGAACCACCAGAAGTTGGAAAAGGCAAGGGAGGATTCTTCTCTAGAGGCTTTGGAGGGAGCATGGCCCTGCCGACACCTTAACTTTGGACTTCTGG
>NW_007732894.1:104567-106620 GCF_000696425.1 Galeopterus variegatus | reverse complement strand
AAAAGGAAACGTTGTGTTGATTTTTTCCCCCAGTGTAAGAAAATTAGCAAGTGACTTTGTTCTTGTCCCTCCTGCTTTGGGTAAACACTCCTTGCACAGGATCTGATTCCTATCTCCGTTTTAAGCAGAAATTAAAGTAGAATAATATTTGACCTTCTGCTGTTTCAGATAATTAATATCAAGATACAATAACTGAAAGTTACTGGATTAGTGCAGTGCTCTTTTCCATGTGAAAAGTGAAAAAATGGGATTTCACTGCAGTTCCTGACATCAATCATGAAGGTACTGCTCTGTGGCCTGGTGCCCCTGACCTAGCAAACTCTGGTCATATCATGCCATGAGAGCAGGAATTCCAGCTCATCCCAGCTCATCTCTCTCCCTTCCCATATGTAGAGAAGAAACACATGATGGCAAATGGGGGCTAAAGCTCCAGTTCTGCTGTTGACAACCTTACACTGGAGAATACAGGCTTGAATAAGATGGGAGACCCCACTCGTGCCTCTGAATTTATGATTAACTGACCCCCATTAAAGAGCAGAAAGGGCTGACTGGAATGATCCACCACAGGCTTGAACAGAACGACCGGAGACCCACCCCCAGTACCACCTGCAACCCCACTCACGAAACTCACTGATGGAGTGGGGCTGGGGGTAAAGGCTCCCCCAACATGATTTATAGGTGGGAAAAAGAGTCAATTCATTTTCAAGTTTCCAATAACTGCTGCCTCTCTGATTTGATATATTACAGGGAAATTGCTCATGGGAAAAATTATAAATTTGTCTTATGGTTTAATAAACTTAAAATGACCAAACTGTATTTACAATCCTCAGTGTCAACTGAGCATTTGAATTCTCCAGGAACTTGTCAGTTGATAATATTTAGATATAAAATGAATATGTCAGAAAATCAAAACTTTT
This sequence comes from Galeopterus variegatus, assembly GCF_000696425.1. NCBI lineage: Eukaryota > Metazoa > Chordata > Mammalia > Dermoptera > Cynocephalidae > Galeopterus > Galeopterus variegatus. The sequence goes on along the minus strand of NW_007732894.1, from coordinate 105,703 downwards.
TTTTCCAGCAAGAAAGCAAAAGAAAACAAAAATAATAAAATTTATTTTATTCTTACTTGAGTAACTAACATTATCTAGTTATATGACAAACTTTGAAGTGATAAGCAATTCCAAGTGAGAGTCTTATATCTAGCACAAGTAATAAATCTCTTACTTTGAATTCAATGAAAGAGATATACAATTCCATTAATCATTGAAATCAGTTTCTGGACATTGCATAACTTGGCTTGCCCTGCCTGTTCTGATGTGAGGCTAAGCCACTTCAGAGTCTACAGGCTATGGAAAAACTAGGAAAGCAGTGGAGCAGTGAACAGTGCTTTAGTGTCTATTAATCTGTGACACTGTGTAGTTAAGACAGCACCACCACTTCTAGCTTTTCCTGCATCTTAGAAGATCCAAATGGTAATAAAAAGATTCATCATGACTGGGTACATGAGGTAACCATTCTCTCCCATCCCACTTTCTTACACTATGTGATGCTTTTATCAGCTCTTTTCTAGAGACATTCATATCCAGTTATACTATTAAAACCTGTCCATATAAAAGGAATTGGTTTTTATAAGCTTTGAGGTACTACCAATTTACAAAATTTAGTCACATTACTCCCTTTAAACTGGAAAACATTAGTGGTTACTCTTCCCATGTTAAGAATAGACCACAGACAATACACTTGCAAGAACAAAAGGAAATTAGAACTGGGAGAGAGTCACTTTGGTCATATGGTCTGTCACTGATGTCTTGACTTCTTTTTCTTTTACTCTTCCTGTGGTCTCATTTTGGAGTATGATTTGACGACATGTTTTCCTAGTTTCTTCCAGACAGTATGAATGGAGAAGCTTCTCTGTTCCTCACTGAAATAGTAACACTCCTTCCTATGAGAATTATTGCTTGTTATGTGTCACCACTGTGATCCAGATTCTGGTCTATGTGCTTTGCATTTATTATTTTATTTAATCTTCACAGTAAATTGTACGAAGGAGGGTACTATTTTTTTTTTCCTTTTTGTCTTTTTTTTTCATGACCGGCAATGGATCGCAACCCTCAGTGTTGCGCCCGTACCGGACCGGGACTGGCCACGGGATCACAACCCTCGGTGTTGCTCCCGCACCTCGCTCAGCCAGTGAGCCGCCGGTCTG
>NW_007732894.1:103008-104002 GCF_000696425.1 Galeopterus variegatus | reverse complement strand
CACTGTAGCAGTGCGCCACCGGGCCGGCCCAGAGGAGGGTACTATTTTTATCCATTTTCCAGATGATAAAATGAAGGCGAGTGATTGACACCCAGATAGTTGGATGCTGGCCCAAGTTCTCGACCCTTAGGCCGTCCTTTGTCTGTCGTGCCTCTGCAGTGGTCATTGTGTTCATGAGGATTCCTGAACCGTCTCTCCCCTTGAGTATTCTTCCCATAAAAGTTGTTGATAATTCTCAGAAAGGTTAAATGACTTGCTAAAATTTGCACAGTGAGTAGCACTGAACTTAAAACCAGGCTTTCTGATCCCAAATCCTATTATCTTTCATGACATCACACTACTGCATATAGCTGAAGTTTTCAAGTTAGGAGAAATTGGCTCTGAAACAAAATAGCTTGCAGTATTTCGCTTCTTTCAGAAATAAATTCCAGATGGATTTAAGAATTAAATCTTGCAAATAAAACCATAAAAGTACTGAAAAGAAATTTTGGTAAATATTTATATAATCTCAGGGTGGCAAAGGCTGTTCTAAAAATAATCCTAAAGTAGAAAAGATGGACACATTAGATTTTATAAAAATAAAAAGCCAGTATGTGAGAACACAGTAAATGAAAAGGAAAAGCAGCCAACTCAGTGCAGAAAAGCAATTCTTTCTTTTTATTGATTTTTCATTTATTTTTTCCAAAAATGTTGACACTGGAGTAGAATGGAGAATAAAAGCAGACATTGTTCCTGCCTCCACGGAGCTTATAAGCCAGAAAAGGAGGTTGATGCTGATTAATGGGTGTGTAATTACGTGAGGGAAGGGGATGTTGCCTCTCTGAGAGCAGGCGTCAGATGAGCCTGATGTGGATGGGGACACTGGGAGAACCCACCGCAGAGTGATGCTGGGGCAGAGATGAAAAAGACGAGTGGAACTTAGTGCAGCTGGATCAGCAGGCCAGGCAGAAAGGACAGCATCGCCTTTGGGGGAACAAGGTATGATCCATTTGAA
>NW_007732894.1:95855-102519 GCF_000696425.1 Galeopterus variegatus | reverse complement strand
ATGGAGAATAAAAGCAGACATTGTTCCTGCCTCCACGGAGCTTATAAGCCAGAAAAGGAGGCTGATGCTGATTAATGGGTGTGTAATTACGTGAGGGAAGGGGATGTTGCCTCTCTGAGAGCAGGCGTCAGATGAGCCTGATGTGGATGGGGCAGAGATGAAAAAGACGAGTGGAACTTAGTGCAGCTGGAGCAGCAGGCCAGGCAGAAAGGACAGCATCGCCTTTGGGGGAACAAGGTATGATCCATTTGAAGAACGAGAGAATTTTTCAACTTAGGAGGAACTGGCTCTGAAACACAATAGCTGGCACTATTTTACTTCTTTCAGAAATAAATTCCAGACGGATTTAAGAATTAAATCTTGCAAATAAAACCATAGAAGTACTAAAAGGAAATGACCTTTCTGGCAATATGACAGAGCCAGAGAGGAAGGCACAGAGTGGCTTGGGGTGCATTGGAGAGAGGTAGGTCCACTCATCAGTACAGGATGCTGGAAGCGAAAGAAGTAAGACAATAGGTGAGTGAGAAAAGAAGAAAGAAGGGAGCGAGGGAGAATCGGCTGGTGAAGGAAAGCTTAACTTAGCGCACCTCAACGCCAGATGTAAGTAAGAGTTCTTTGCAAATTCTCCACTTTGTAACCCTTGCTTAACTCATGCATTATCTGGAGACATAAACTTTACGTTTTCCCCACCTACAACCCCAGAAGACCCTGGAGACCCTGTGCACGTGCCCTGCAGGTGGGCTTTTCTCTTCAGAGGGTGACTCTAATGTAGTCAGTTCTTCCTTCACTCCAGCCTCTTATTTCTTGCAGAAATGCATTGACGTTCTTGGCAGTTGGATGCTACTCTTCCCTCGTCTCCAGTGCCAGTATAGATTTTTACCTGTGCTGCGTTCCTTGGGTCATTCGGTTGGGAATATATAAGAAAAGATAAATAAACCTATAGTTTCTATATCAAACCAGATTCTGTGTTATTTTAGCAAACACGCATTCTGCAGCAACGCTGGAAAGGGAAGCTGCCTACTGTCCGGCACCATTGGTGGCCTCTTTGGGAAACTTTAGTTAGGAAAGTTATTCTGGGAGAAAGAAGGAGCAGGGAGTAAAGACCAGTTACTAGTTACCAGCAGGGAGGGGTTTCCCTTGCTCTGTGCCCAGGACGACTTGGCCATCAGAAATGCTAAGTTGCCAGGGTCTGACCAAAGAAACATGGGTCTTTATGTGAGAGGAGCATGCATCTGATGAGCCTGTCTGAGCCATCTCTCTGTCCCACTCCTAAAAGAAAAAGGGTTTTAAAAATTAGCAGAAGAGAGCCGTCATTCTTCTGCTTTCAGCTTGCTCAGCATCAGGCAAGCTCTCCAACCTTTGAGTGAAATAAAACACAGCCTGAATAGTGGTTCTCAATGGGGACTTTGCAATGTCTGGGGACATTTTTGGTTATTACTACTGTGTGGGGGTTGCGGCTGGCATCTAGTGGGTTACAGACTAGGGATGGTCTAAGCATCCCACAGTGCACAGACAGTCTCTGGCCCAAATGTCATAGTGCCTAGAATGAGACATCCTGATCAAGAGATATAAATATTCCTTCCAACATCTCTCAGAGCAAAAACAAAACAAAGCAAAAAGGCATAGGCTGGATCGGCCCTTTTCTGGTGGAATATAAAGAAGGAGGACTTTGATTTTATTTCTCATATATTTTATATGCAGATCTCATATATTTCACAAATAAAAGGGAGTTACAGGTGAGGAGTCAAAACAGCAGCTTTCCCCATGACACATGGTCAAGTGTATTTGTTAGACTGTTTTTTTTTTGTTTTTGTTTTTTTGTAATCTCCACTTCAAAACCAAGGTCAAAACTTCTTTAAATATCCTTGGTAAAAATACACAGCCACAGTAATGAATTATTTGAATATCTCCTTTTTTTATTCTATAACCTTATGTATTTTCCTACTGTGTTTTAACTTCATAGCTAATTTTAATAGGCATTTTACATCCAGTCTTTCTGTGTGATGGTCAGATGAGGATAGTGAGCTTATTCCTCATTACGATACATAATCATTCTGTGTCCATTAATCAAATTCTCGTTAAGCCTCCTCCCTATTCTTCACCCCTCCCCTTTTCCAACTCTAGTAACCACAGTTCTTTACTCTCCTTCTAAAAGTTCAACGTATTTTTGGTTGTTGTTTCTTTCTCTTTCTCTACTGTTTGTTTTCTTATGGATTCAGCTCCCACTTATGAGTGAGGACATGCAGTATTTCTCTTTCTGCACCTGGGTTGTTAGCATAATTTTCTCCAGGCTCATCCACATTGCTGTGAATGGTAGAATTTCATTCTTTCTGTGGCTGAGTAGTATTCCATTGTGTGTGTGTGTGTATATATATATATACCACATTTGCCTTATCCAGTCATCCATTGACAGACATTTAGGTTGGTTCCATAGCCTGACTGTTGCAAATAGAGCTGCGATAAACATGGGGGTGCAGGTATGATTCTTTACATGTTAAGTGTGGTTCATCATTGGGAATTGCATTTGGTCATAATGGATAGAAAGGAACAGTGGCTTGAGCAGGAGGGAATTTGTTTATACTTGTGAAGCAGGTCTGGAGACAGGCAGGCTAGGCCTGGCATGGGGTGGTGGCAGCAGACAGTCATCCCAGACCAAAGCTCCTCGCTTCAAGTTGCTTCCTCTTCAAGGCATGGCTTCTGTCTTCAGGGTCCCCTGTAGTTCAGGATCAGGGCTGGACCTCCAGTCATCACCTGCACATCTCAGGCCAGAGCAAAGAAAGCGAGGGAGGACATATGGGTGGCCCTGCCATTTAAGGAGCTGTCCCAGATATCCAAGTAACCCTCGTGCTGACGTCGCATCGGCTGGAACTTGATCTCTGTGGGGAAATCGGGAAATGTAGTCTTTCGAGCTGGGTACCTTGCTGTCTCAAATAAGACTGTGATTCTGTTAATAATAAGAAAAAAAGGACTAGAAGATGGGATAAATAGCTAGCCGTCTCTGTTAGAAGTGTCTTCAAACATTTTTGAACTAAGCTATCTTTTTTTCTTTAAATAAATCTTTTTTGGGAGTCCCCTCATTTTCACTGCTTTCTGCCTCACTCCTCCCACGATTCTGGAGGATTTCCATGGAATCCTAAGGGTTTTGTGAGTGTGAAAATCATTAGCTAAGATAATCTCCAAAGGTATAAACATTTTTAAAATTTTTGATTCTTTGATATTATTGATTTGTATGATAATTAATATCTAAGGGATCACATTTCTCAGTGATTAAAATGTGCTTATAAAAATTGTGGTTGTTAAATTATTGGTGTCAAGAATCAATGTTTTAACTAAATTTCCTCAATCTGAGCACTCTTCATGGAACGATAGTCCTCTTTCCCTTCAGCCCCCACCAACTTCTAAAATGGATAAAGATGAATTAGATTTGGGCTGAATACCCAGTTGAAGAAAACTTTTCTGTGTGTGTGTGTGTGTGTGTGTGTGTGTGTGTGTGTGTGTGTGTGAAGAAAAAAATCAAAAAGAAGCTTTTGTTTTAGTATACGATCATGACTTTCCTCCTTTAGTACACAATCTTTCAATCTAACTTAAAAAGAAATTTTTATATTTCATGGTAACTCAAAATCGTTACATAGTCATACAGTACTAAACACATTACATGAATTTTAAGAGAATGTTTTTACTTGTACTCTCTAAAAGCACACATGCTTTACTGTGCTTTTAAAACTGCCTTGCTGGAATTAGTGAAAGACAATAAATGTGATTGTACTATCTTGTAGAGCTTTGAAATAAAATATCACAAAATTATTGGGGGAGAATAGATATGGCTAAGGGCACTTACTTATTTTTCTTTCCTATTTTCTCTTAGTGGGTATGAACAAAGTGATGCCAGACAGAGCTAATTGTTCTGAATTGGTTAGTTTCTATCTGACTCTACTGCGTTTTCTGGGTTATTTGTAAGGCACATATTCTTCCCCCCGACAGCTCAAAAGTAATTCCACATTTTAGCACTAACTTAAGACATTGTAGAAAGAACGTGGGTACTGAGGGCACACATCCTTCTACTAGAACACCGTTTCTGCCACTTAATAGCTGCAAAGACAGCTCAAAAGTAATTCCACATTTTAGCACTAACTTAAGACATTGTAGAAAGAACATGGGTACTGAGGGCACACATCCTTCTACTAGAACACCGTTTCTGCCACTTAATAGCTGCAAAATTGCCAGCAAATCAATTTTCCCCAAGATGCCTTTCTCTGTAAAGGTGACAGTGGCATGTATCTTGTGGATTTTTAGGGGTGAGATAATGCATTATAGGTGCTTTATAAATGTTAGTTTCCTTTTAGGAAGAGTACGTGTTACTCATGTCACAAGTAAGCTTTAGGCTCCTTCTTTGAAAGTGACAAGTCAGAAGGGATGGGTGTGTAGAAGCAATGGGAACCGCTGAGATGGCTTTTGGTCTGGGAATTCATGCTGAGGAATCGGGGGGTGGGAGTGCAGACGTTAAAGGACACAGTCAGTGTATTTAATCTCAACGTTCGTGTAGCATCACCCTTGCGAACACACACCGAAACACACTGTGTGAATATGCAACATGAAACATCAACAGCAATGTGTCAGCGAAGGAGAATTTGTATTTTCTAGAATTGTACTCTGGTTGTGCTTCTAAAGTTCCTGGCTTCAGAAAGTGGCATTTGTCTGATTCAGGTTTATTCTTGGCTCTCACATGAAAACAGCAGGCCTGGCAAAGGCTAACTTATGAGTCTTTCAAGTCTAACTTTGGCAGGCTCCTTCTGTCAGCACCTTCCTGAACTCCAGAGCAGATTCGGGGGAAAGAATGGGGAGGTGGTGACCATAAAAAGAGGGGACTGTGCCTGGTCTTCCATACCAGCCGCAGGGATTGAGGGAGTGGTGAAGGACGCACCATCTCTTGGGGTACAAAGTTCCTATTTTGAGAAACACTATCTTAAAAGAAAGCTGCTAAACATGTTCCCTTTCCCTGTGAGACTATAGCTAATGAAAGCATTTCACCCAGATGTGGCTTGGTCACAGGGAGTTACCAAAAGGCATGTTATGAGAATGTCTGTTGAGGAAGTCACAGTAGACCCTCTGCAGCAGCTTCCCATTTTTTTCATGAATCTTTGTCCTTCACTTATGAATCTTTCTTGACTCAACCTGTTTCCAAGGTGTTGGTGTCATAATACCTGCAATCTCTAACCTTACCAGCTGCAGGCACTTAATCCCCCAAGAGGCTCAGCCAGCCCCAGTCCCTGCACCGGTATCAGAGAGCACAAGTATCGCTCCCTTATTTCTGGTATTTGGCACCTGGGCTGATCTACTGTATACGCCTGGGGATCTGCCTCAGTTTCCCGATCTGCAGCACAGTTCCTTGTAAGCCTGGTACTGAACTTCAGTAAGTTGTGCTGGGGCCTTGACACTGTCGACTAAGATTAAATCCCTTTCGCTGGGATGATGTCACCCTTCCCCACCCAGGAATTCTGGCTGAAATTTATCTAAAATGCTTCCTTTTACTAAAGGCTTGTGAATTTTTATTGTCTGACCCATCAGTTGTACCAGTTCTCTTCCATGTTTCTGTTGCTCCAACCAGAAATAGGTTTGCTGAGCCTCTTTGGGCACAGTGATGTGGATAGTTGGTGCAGTGGTTGAAATGTATGTGTCCCTACAAAATTCACAGGTGGGAACTTAACCCCCAAGGTGATGGAATGAAGAGGTGGGGACTTTTGGAATGTGATTAAGTCATGAGAGCTCCACTCTCATGATCACATTAGTGCTCTCGTAAAAGAGGTTCCAGGGAGCACCCCAGGGCCTTTTGCCCTCCCATCTCTGCTGCCATGTGAGGACACAGCCACAAGGTGCCATCTTGGAAGCAGAGAGCAGCCCTCACCGAACCTGCTGGCACCTTGATCTTCGATTTCCCAGCCTTCAGAACAGTGAGTAATAAATTTCTATTGTTTATAAATTACCTAGTTGGTGGTATTTTGTTATAGCAGCAAGAATGGACTAAGACAGTTGGTCACCCCCTTTGAGGACCAATTATACAGAGGAGTTAGACATCCTAACATCAACCAAACCAGCCTGTATGGTCAAGACCAGTGTATCCCATGAAGGAGCTCCTGAACAACAGTGCTTATTACAGCAGTGACCACATTTGGACAGTACAATTGTGTGGAGATAGGTTGGTGGGGAAGATTACGCTCTGAAAGGATATCAGAAGGGGCTGATTTTAAATACTACCTTCATATCATGCTAAATTCCAATATATTGTTAGGCTGGTTTCTAGACTTTGCTTTTTATTATATTGAGCTTTCTGTCTATCCCTGCATCTCGACTGCCCTATTATAATTACTATAATTTTAAAAACAGCTTTAGTATATTGTGAAAAAAACTTTCTACTTTTACTCTTTTCAAAATTTTCTTCGTTATGAGGATTTATTCAAGCTTGATTATCATGGGAAATGCTTTCCTTTTCTAATCATGTTCATGTTTTTGGCATTTTCCTCTGCACACTGAGGAGATTTCTTAAGTTCTTATCATTGATTCTATTTGATGCAGTGTTGGTTCTGTTATTCTCTGGATCTCAAGTCATTTGAAAAGTTATCATTCAGAAAGGCAGGGAGTCCAGGATGGAATTAAAAATGTGAAAAAA
>NW_007732894.1:94428-95603 GCF_000696425.1 Galeopterus variegatus | reverse complement strand
AAAAAACAATGTAATTGTACAAAAACATATGAAACAACCTCAGTGAGGGTGGTGGGGGAAAGGCACTGACCTACGTGCCTGTGAAAATGAATGGAGTCTGTGAGACTAAAGGCAAAAGGAACCACACATGAACACTGTACTGTAGTGGATAAGGTTATCTCATATGGGGCACAGAGGAATAGTTCTGATATCACTACAGATGTATATTGGACTCGAACAACTAAGTAAATGGTTGGCATATGCTGGGAGCCAGTTTTCTCACTGTTGGAGTAGTAGGTTATAGATTGCAGGAAGTTCTCCAGGTGGCCTTGGATTGACCCAGTTCTCCCCCTCCCCCTTTCTTACTTATAGTTCTCAAGAAAAACTGTAGAATGTGTTGGAATGCAACATTCTGAGATAGGGAAGAACTGCCTGAGACAGCCCATGACTTGTTCTTGTCTGTCCAGGGAACAGCCTGGGTTTTGTTTCTGTCTCCCCTGGAAGTGAGATATCCTTCAAAGCTTTAGCCCAGTGAGTCCTATTTCTCCTGAGTATATAATGGAGGGTGGGCTGCCTTTCAGGGCCCCTCGGCTAAGGTGCAAGTGCAGCATGCACAGCTGAGACTCTATCCACTCGAGGCTGCTTTCTTGAGCCTTGGAGGGACCCACACACAGTGGATTCTAGGCTTCTTTTGTGCCTTGCTCCCTATCTGTGAGTAGTTAATCCATTTTGTATGACTTGTTGCATGTGTGTTCTGCCTCACCAGACTCAGGTAAGTTGGTAACCAGTGCAGAGTGAATGTGCTTCACATAGATAAGCAATGAAAGGATGCTAGAATGACCATGTGGTAATGGATTAGGTTTGCAGATATCAGTATGAATTTATATATAGCTTAATACAGATACAGATGGTTAAGTATGGAAATATTCATTTACATGTGTGTACACACATATGTTTTCTCACTCTGTCACCTGAGACAGTCTAGAAGCAGTGACCAACAAACACCCCTGCACTCAGATATCAGCTTCAAATACCTTCCTCCAATAAAAAGAACTTGGAGAAATAGCTGATTCTTGAACTGGGGAAGAAAATATGTAAGATGAGCCTGGAGCATCTTGTAGTGACAGAAAATAAAGAAACGCTAAAGCTAAAAATCTGCAATGATGGGGGCATGCCAAAGGGACATAGGAGCCAAC